>NC_092096.1:7603895-7676395 GCF_045679555.1 Salvelinus alpinus | reverse complement strand
ACCATCAACACAGCCCTACATAATGACAGGTCTACCATCAACACAGCCCTACAGAATGACAGGTCTACCATCAACACAGCCCTACATAATGACAGGTCTACCATCAACACAGCCCTACAGAATGACAGGTCTACCATCAACACAGCCCTACAGAATGACAGGTCATTGGACCGGTACAGGGGAGGTATAAGGACATATTCTGTCATTGGACCGGTACAGAGGAGGTATAAGGACATATTCTGTCATTGGACCGGTACAGAGGAGGTATAAGGACATATTCTGTCATTGGACCGGTACAGGGGAGGTATAAGGACATATTCTGTCATTGGACCGGTACAGGGGAGGTATAAGGACATATTCTGTCATTGGACCGGTACAGGGGAGGTATAAGGACATATTCTGTCATTGGACCGGTACAGGGGAGGTATAAGGACATATTCTGTCATTGGACCGGTACAGAGGAGGTATAAGGACATATTCTGTCATTGGACCGGTACAGGGGAGGTATAAGGACATATTCTGTCATTGGACCGGTACAGAGGAGGTATAAGGACATATTCTGTCATTGGACCGGTACAGAGGAGGTATAAGGACATATTCTGTCATTGGACCGGTACAGAGGAGGTATAAGGACATATTCTGTCATTGGACCAGTACAGAGGAGGTGTAAGGACATATTCTGTCATTGGACCGGTACAGGGGAGGTATAAGGACATATTCTGTCATTGGACCGGTACAGAGGAGGTATAAGGACATATTCTGGCATTGGACCGGTACAGAGGAGGTGTAAGGACATATTCTGTCATTGGACCGGTACAGGGGAGGTATAAGGACATATTCTGGCATCGGACCGGTACAGGGGAGGTATAAGGACATATTCTGGCATTGGACCGGTACAGAGGAGGTGTAAGGACATATTCTGTCATTGGACCGGTACAGGGGAGGTATAAGGACATATTCTGGCATCGGACCGGTACAGGGGAGGTATAAGGACATATTCTGTCATTGGACCGGTACAGGGGAGGTATAAGGACATATTCTGGCATCGGACCGGTACAGGGGAGGTATAAGGACATATTCTGTCATTGGACCGGTACAGAGGAGGTATAAGGACATATTCTGTCATTGGACCGGTACAGAGGAGGTATAAGGACATATTCTGTCATTCTGTCATTGGACCGGTACAGAGAAGGTATAAGGACATATTCTGTCATTCTGTCATTGGACCGGTACAGAGAAGGTATAAGGACATATTCTGTCATTCTGTCATTGGACCGGTACAGAGAAGGTATAAGGACATATTCTGTCATTGGACCGGTACAGAGGAGGTATAAGGACATATTCTGTCATTGGACCGGTACAGAGGAGGTATAAGGACATATTCTGTCATTGGACCGGTACAGAGGAGGTATAAGGACATATTCTGTCATTGGACCGGTACAGGGGAGGTATAAGGACATATTCTGTCATTGGACCGGTACAGGGGAGGTATAAGGACATATTCTGGCATCGGACCGGTACAGAGGAGGTATAAGGACATATTCTGTCATTGGACCGGTACAGAGGAGGTATAAGGACATATTCTGGCATTGGACCGGTACAGAGGAGGTATAAGGACATATTCTGGCATTGGACCGGTACAGAGGAGGTATAAGGACATATTCTGGCATTGGACCGGTACAGAGGAGGTATAAGGACATATTCTGTCATTGGACCGGTACAGGGGAGGTATAAGGACATATTCTGTCATTGGACCGGTACAGGGGAGGTATAAGGACATATTCTGGCATCGGACCGGTACAGGGGAGGTATAAGGACATATTCTGTCATTGGACCGGTACAGAGGAGGTATAAGGACATATTCTGTCATTGGACCGGTACAGGGGAGGTATAAGGACATATTCTGGCATCGGACCGGTACAGGGGAGGTATAAGGACATATTCTGTCATTGGACCGGTACAGGGAGGTATAAGGACATATTCTGTCATTGGACCGGTACAGGGAGGTATAAGGACATATTCTGTCATTGGACCGGTACAGAGGAGGTATAAGGACATATTCTGGCATCGGACCGGTACAGGGGAGGTATAAGGACATATTCTGTCATTGGACCGGTACAGAGGAGGTATAAGGACATATTCTGGCATCGGACCGGTACAGAGGAGGTATAAGGACATATTCTGTCTTTGGACCGGTACAGAGGAGGTATAAGGACATATTCTGTCATTGGACCGGTACAGGGGAGGTATAAGGACATATTCTGTCATTGGACCGGTACAGAGGAGGTATAAGGACATATTCTGTCTTTGGACCGGTACAGAGGAGGTATAAGGACATATTCTGTCATTGGACCGGTACAGAGGAGGTATAAGGACATATTCTGTCATTGGACCGGTACAGAGGAGGTATAAGGACATATTCTGTCATTGGACCGGTACAGGGGAGGTATAAGGACATATTCTGTCATTGGACCGGTACAGGGGAGGTATAAGGACATATTCTGGCATCGGACCGGTACAGAGGAGGTATAAGGACATATTCTGTCATTGGACCGGTACAGAGGAGGTATAAGGACATATTCTGGCATCGGACCGGTACAGAGGAGGTATAAGGACATATTCTGTCATTGGACCGGTACAGAGGAGGTATAAGGACATATTCTGTCTTTGGACCGGTACAGAGGAGGTATAAGGACATATTCTGTCTTTGGACCGGTACAGAGGAGGTATAAGGACATATTCTGTCATTGGACCGGTACAGAGGAGGTATAAGGACATATTCTGTCATTGGACCGGTACAGAGGAGGTATAAGGACATATTCTGTCATTGGACCGGTACAGAGGAGGTATAAGGACATATTCTGTCATTGGACCGGTACAGAGGAGGTATAAGGACATATTCTGTCATTGGACCGGTACAGGGGAGGTATAAGGACATATTCTGTCATTGGACCAGTACAGAGGAGGTATTAGGACATATTCTGTCATTGGACCGGTACAGGGGAGGTATAAGGACATATTCTGTCATTGGACCGGTACAGAGGAGGTATAAGGACATATTCTGTCATTGGACCGGTACAGGGGAGGTATAAGGACATATTCAGTCATTGGACCGGTACAGGGGAGGTATAAGGACATATTCTGTCATTGGACCGGTACAGAGGAGGTATAAGGACATATTCTGTCATTGGACCGGTACAGAGGAGGTATAAGGACATATTCTGTCATTGGACCGGTACAGAGGAGGTATAAGGACATATTCTGTCATTGGACCGGTACAGAGGAGGTATAAGGACATATTCTGTCATTGGACCGGTACAGAGGAGGTATAAGGACATATTCTGTCATTGGACCGGTACAGAGGAGGTATAAGGACATATTCTGTCATTGGACCGGTACAGAGGAGGTATAAGGACATATTCTGTCATTGGACCGGTACAGGGGAGGTATAAGGACATATTCTGTCATTGGACCGGTACAGAGGAGGTATAAGGACATATTCTGTCATTGGACCGGTACAGGGGAGGTATAAGGACATATTCTGTCATTGGACCGGTACAGGGGAGGTATAAGGACATATTCTGTCATTGGACCGGTACAGAGGAGGTATAAGGACATATTCTGTCATTGGACCGGTACAGAGGAGGTATAAGGACATATTCTGTCATTGGACCGGTACAGAGGAGGTATAAGGACATATTCTGTCATTGGACCGGTACAGAGGAGGTATAAGGACATATTCTGTCATTGGACCGGTACAGAGGAGGTATAAGGACATATTCTGTCATTGGACCGGTACAGAGGAGGTATAAGGACATATTCTGTCATTGGACCGGTACAAAGGAGGTATAAGGACATATTCTGTCATTGGACCGGTACAGAGGAGGTATAAGGACATATTCTGTCTTTGGACCAGTACAGAGGAGGTATAAGGACATATTCTGTCATTGGACCGGTACAGAGGAGGTATAAGGACATATTCTGTCATTGGACCGGTACAGAGGAGGTATAAGGACATATTCTGTCATTGGACCGGTACAGAGGAGGTATAAGGACATATTCTGGCATCGGACCGGTACAGAGGAGGTATAAGGACATATTCTGTCATTGGACCGGTACAGAGGAGGTATAAGGACATATTCTGTCTTTGGACCGGTACAGAGGAGGTATAAGGACATATTCTGTCTTTGGACCGGTACAGAGGAGGTATAAGGACATATTCTGTCATTGGACCGGTACAGAGGAGGTATAAGGACATATTCTGTCATTGGACCGGTACAGAGGAGGTATAAGGACATATTCTGTCATTGGACCGGTACAGAGGAGGTATAAGGACATATTCTGTCATTGGACCGGTACAGAGGAGGTATAAGGACATATTCTGTCATTGGACCGGTACAGGGGAGGTATAAGGACATATTCTGTCATTGGACCAGTACAGAGGAGGTATTAGGACATATTCTGTCATTGGACCGGTACAGGGGAGGTATAAGGACATATTCTGTCATTGGACCGGTACAGAGGAGGTATAAGGACATATTCTGTCATTGGACCGGTACAGGGGAGGTATAAGGACATATTCTGGCATCGGACCGGTACAGGGGAGGTATAAGGACATATTCTGTCATTGGACCGGTACAGGGAGGTATAAGGACATATTCTGTCATTGGACCGGTACAGGGAGGTATAAGGACATATTCTGTCATTGGACCGGTACAGAGGAGGTATAAGGACATATTCTGGCATCGGACCGGTACAGGGGAGGTATAAGGACATATTCTGTCATTGGACCGGTACAGAGGAGGTATAAGGACATATTCTGGCATCGGACCGGTACAGAGGAGGTATAAGGACATATTCTGTCTTTGGACCGGTACAGAGGAGGTATAAGGACATATTCTGTCATTGGACCGGTACAGGGGAGGTATAAGGACATATTCTGTCATTGGACCGGTACAGAGGAGGTATAAGGACATATTCTGTCTTTGGACCGGTACAGAGGAGGTATAAGGACATATTCTGTCATTGGACCGGTACAGAGGAGGTATAAGGACATATTCTGTCATTGGACCGGTACAGAGGAGGTATAAGGACATATTCTGTCATTGGACCGGTACAGGGGAGGTATAAGGACATATTCTGTCATTGGACCGGTACAGGGGAGGTATAAGGACATATTCTGTCATTGGACCGGTACAGAGGAGGTATAAGGACATATTCTGTCATTGGACCGGTACAGAGGAGGTATAAGGACATATTCTGTCATTGGACCGGTACAGAGGAGGTATAAGGACATATTCTGTCTTTGGACCGGTACAGAGGAGGTATAAGGACATATTCTGTCATTGGACCGGTACAGGGGAGGTATAAGGACATATTCTGTCATTGGACCGGTACAGAGGAGGTATAAGGACATATTCTGTCATTGGACCGGTACAGAGGAGGTATAAGGACATATTCTGTCATTGGACCGGTACAGAGGAGGTATAAGGACATATTCTGTCATTGGACCAGTACAGAGGAGGTGTAAGGACATATTCTGTCATTGGACCGGTACAGGGGAGGTATAAGGACATATTCTGTCATTGGACCGGTACAGAGGAGGTATAAGGACATATTCTGGCATTGGACCGGTACAGAGGAGGTGTAAGGACATATTCTGTCATTGGACCGGTACAGGGGAGGTATAAGGACATATTCTGGCATCGGACCGGTACAGGGGAGGTATAAGGACATATTCTGGCATTGGACCGGTACAGAGGAGGTGTAAGGACATATTCTGTCATTGGACCGGTACAGGGGAGGTATAAGGACATATTCTGGCATCGGACCGGTACAGGGGAGGTATAAGGACATATTCTGTCATTGGACCGGTACAGGGGAGGTATAAGGACATATTCTGGCATCGGACCGGTACAGGGGAGGTATAAGGACATATTCTGTCATTGGACCGGTACAGAGGAGGTATAAGGACATATTCTGTCATTGGACCGGTACAGAGGAGGTATAAGGACATATTCTGTCATTCTGTCATTGGACCGGTACAGAGAAGGTATAAGGACATATTCTGTCATTCTGTCATTGGACCGGTACAGAGAAGGTATAAGGACATATTCTGTCATTCTGTCATTGGACCGGTACAGAGAAGGTATAAGGACATATTCTGTCATTGGACCGGTACAGAGGAGGTATAAGGACATATTCTGGCATTGGACCGGTACAGAGGAGGTATAAGGACATATTCTGGCATTGGACCGGTACAGAGGAGGTATAAGGACATATTCTGGCATTGGACCGGTACAGAGGAGGTATAAGGACATATTCTGTCATTGGACCGGTACAGGGGAGGTATAAGGACATATTCTGTCATTGGACCGGTACAGGGGAGGTATAAGGACATATTCTGGCATCGGACCGGTACAGGGGAGGTATAAGGACATATTCTGTCATTGGACCGGTACAGAGGAGGTATAAGGACATATTCTGTCATTGGACCGGTACAGGGGAGGTATAAGGACATATTCTGGCATCGGACCGGTACAGGGGAGGTATAAGGACATATTCTGTCATTGGACCGGTACAGGGAGGTATAAGGACATATTCTGTCATTGGACCGGTACAGGGAGGTATAAGGACATATTCTGTCATTGGACCGGTACAGAGGAGGTATAAGGACATATTCTGGCATCGGACCGGTACAGGGGAGGTATAAGGACATATTCTGTCATTGGACCGGTACAGAGGAGGTATAAGGACATATTCTGGCATCGGACCGGTACAGAGGAGGTATAAGGACATATTCTGTCTTTGGACCGGTACAGAGGAGGTATAAGGACATATTCTGTCATTGGACCGGTACAGGGGAGGTATAAGGACATATTCTGTCATTGGACCGGTACAGAGGAGGTATAAGGACATATTCTGTCTTTGGACCGGTACAGAGGAGGTATAAGGACATATTCTGTCATTGGACCGGTACAGAGGAGGTATAAGGACATATTCTGTCATTGGACCGGTACAGAGGAGGTATAAGGACATATTCTGTCATTGGACCGGTACAGGGGAGGTATAAGGACATATTCTGTCATTGGACCGGTACAGGGGAGGTATAAGGACATATTCTGGCATCGGACCGGTACAGAGGAGGTATAAGGACATATTCTGTCATTGGACCGGTACAGAGGAGGTATAAGGACATATTCTGGCATCGGACCGGTACAGAGGAGGTATAAGGACATATTCTGTCATTGGACCGGTACAGAGGAGGTATAAGGACATATTCTGTCTTTGGACCGGTACAGAGGAGGTATAAGGACATATTCTGTCTTTGGACCGGTACAGAGGAGGTATAAGGACATATTCTGTCATTGGACCGGTACAGAGGAGGTATAAGGACATATTCTGTCATTGGACCGGTACAGAGGAGGTATAAGGACATATTCTGTCATTGGACCGGTACAGAGGAGGTATAAGGACATATTCTGTCATTGGACCGGTACAGAGGAGGTATAAGGACATATTCTGTCATTGGACCGGTACAGGGGAGGTATAAGGACATATTCTGTCATTGGACCAGTACAGAGGAGGTATTAGGACATATTCTGTCATTGGACCGGTACAGGGGAGGTATAAGGACATATTCTGTCATTGGACCGGTACAGAGGAGGTATAAGGACATATTCTGTCATTGGACCGGTACAGGGGAGGTATAAGGACATATTCAGTCATTGGACCGGTACAGGGGAGGTATAAGGACATATTCTGTCATTGGACCGGTACAGAGGAGGTATAAGGACATATTCTGTCATTGGACCGGTACAGAGGAGGTATAAGGACATATTCTGTCATTGGACCGGTACAGAGGAGGTATAAGGACATATTCTGTCATTGGACCGGTACAGAGGAGGTATAAGGACATATTCTGTCATTGGACCGGTACAGAGGAGGTATAAGGACATATTCTGTCATTGGACCGGTACAGAGGAGGTATAAGGACATATTCTGTCATTGGACCGGTACAGAGGAGGTATAAGGACATATTCTGTCATTGGACCGGTACAGGGGAGGTATAAGGACATATTCTGTCATTGGACCGGTACAGAGGAGGTATAAGGACATATTCTGTCATTGGACCGGTACAGGGGAGGTATAAGGACATATTCTGTCATTGGACCGGTACAGGGGAGGTATAAGGACATATTCTGTCATTGGACCGGTACAGAGGAGGTATAAGGACATATTCTGTCATTGGACCGGTACAGAGGAGGTATAAGGACATATTCTGTCATTGGACCGGTACAGAGGAGGTATAAGGACATATTCTGTCATTGGACCGGTACAGAGGAGGTATAAGGACATATTCTGTCATTGGACCGGTACAGAGGAGGTATAAGGACATATTCTGTCATTGGACCGGTACAGAGGAGGTATAAGGACATATTCTGTCATTGGACCGGTACAAAGGAGGTATAAGGACATATTCTGTCATTGGACCGGTACAGAGGAGGTATAAGGACATATTCTGTCTTTGGACCGGTACAGAGGAGGTATAAGGACATATTCTGTCATTGGACCGGTACAGAGGAGGTATAAGGACATATTCTGTCATTGGACCGGTACAGAGGAGGTATAAGGACATATTCTGTCATTGGACCGGTACAGAGGAGGTATAAGGACATATTCTGTCATTGGACCGGTACAGAGGAGGTATAAGGACATATTCTGTCATTGGACCGGTACAGAGGAGGTATAAGGACATATTCTGTCATTGGACCGGTACAGAGGAGGTATAAGGACATATTCTGGCATTGGACCGGTACAGAGGAGGTGTAAGGACATATTCTGTCATTGGACCGGTACAGGGGAGGTATAAGGACATATTCTGGCATCGGACCGGTACAGGGGAGGTATAAGGACATATTCTGGCATCGGACCGGTACAGGGGAGGTATAAGGACATATTCTGGCATTGGACCGGTACAGGGGAGGTATAAGGACATATTCTGTCATTGGACCGGTACAGGGGAGGTATAAGGACATATTCTGGCATTGGACCGGTACAGAGGAGGTATAAGGACATATTCTGTCATTGGACCGGTACAGAGGAGGTGTAAGGACATATTCTGGCATCGGACCGGTACAGAGGAGGTATAAGGACATATTCTGTCTTTGGACCGGTACAGAGGAGGTATAAGGACATATTCTGTCATTGGACCGGTACAGAGGAGGTATAAGGACATATTCTGTCATTGGACCGGTACAGGGGAGGTATAAGGACATATTCTGTCATTGGACCGGTACAGGGGAGGTGTAAGGACATATTCTGTCATTGGACCGGTACAGGGGATGTATAAGGACATATTCTGTCATTGGACCGGTACAGAGGAGGTATAAGGACATATTCTGTCATTGGACCGGTACAGAGGAGGTATAAGGACATATTCTGTCTTTGGACCGGTACAGAGGAGGTATAAGGACATATTCTGTCTTTGGACCGGTACAGAGGAGGTATAAGGACATATTCTGTCTTTGGACCGGTACAGAGGAGGTATAAGGACATATTCTGTCTTTGGACCGGTACAGAGGAGGTATAAGGACATATTCTGTCTTTGGACCGGTACAGAGGAGGTATAAGGACATATTCTGTCATTGGACCGGTACAGAGGAGGTATAAGGACATATTCTGTCATTGGACCGGTACAGAGGAGGTATAAGGACATATTCTGTCTTTGGACCGGTACAGAGGAGGTATAAGGACATATTCTGTCATTGGACCGGTACAGAGGAGGTATAAGGACATATTCTGTCTTTGGACCGGTACAGAGGAGGTATAAGGACATATTCTGTCTTTGGACCGGTACAGAGGAGGTATAAGGACATATTCTGTCATTGGACCGGTACAGAGGAGGTATAAGGACATATTCTGTCATTGGACCGGTACAGAGGAGGTATAAGGACATATTCTGTCATTGGACCGGTACAGAGGAGGTATAAGGACATATTCTGTCATTGGACCGGTACAGGGGAGGTATAAGGACATATTCTGGCATTGGACCGGTACAGAGGAGGTATAAGGACATATTCTGGCATTGGACCGGTACAGAGGAGGTATAAGGACATATTCTGTCATTGGACCGGTACAGGGGAGGTATAAGGACATATTCTGTCATTGGACCGGTACAGAGGAGGTATAAGGACATATTCTGTCATTGGACCGGTACAGAGGAGGTATAAGGACATATTCTGTCATTGGACCGGTACACACTGAGTATACCAACCATTTGATTTGATTTGAAGTGTTCTTAATGTTTTGTCCACTCGGTGTAGATTAAAGTTAAGTTAAGTTCAAGTTAAGATGTGTGTTTTAGGAGGTAAATAGATATATATCAGTATAAAGGAATACCACTTTACGTGGTTGTGGTACCTGAAACATTTGAACAATGCATAAATTCAAGGCTGATAAATGATGGAAGATATTGGTGTATAAAAGCAATGTTTTAAAGCCTTTAGTCTGTCAGGTAGAATCAAAACAGTGCTCTGTTTCTCACATCCCAAGTGTCTGTCTGGGATCAGCTCTCCTCTCCGTTTAAGGCGGCCGTGGCAGACATATTGGAAAATGACTGTCACACTGTTTTGTTTTGAGAAATTCAAGACAGAGCCCTTTTGCAATCATAAAGTGTGTGTGTATGTGTGAGAGAGTGTGTGTGTGAGAATGTGTGTGTGAGAGAATGTGTGCATGTGTGTGAGAGTGTGTGTGTGTGTGAGAGTGAGAGTGAGTGTGAGAGTGAGAGAGTGTACAGACAGACAGACATACACACACACACACACAGTACCGTAGCATACAGAGAGTACATAGCAGAGCAGTCGATGCCTTTTGTCTGACACAAGGTATTGCTACCGCTCTTTTACATGGCAGAGCATTAGTATACACACAGTCAATGGGAGGGAAACAGCGCCCCCTCTGTCTCAGTAGGTGTACACCACGTATCTCATGCTGTCTGGAACAAAAGACTATTGTCACGTTCCTGACCTGTTTTCTGTTGTTTTGTATGTGTGTGATGGTCAGGGCGTGAGTTTTGGGTGGGCAGTCTATGTTTGCTGTTTCTATGTTGGTTTTGGGTTGCCTGGTATGGCTCTTAATTAGAGGCAGGTGTTTTGCGTTTTCCTCTAATTGAGAGTCATATTAAGGTAGGTTGTTCTCACTGTTTGTTTGTGGGTGATTGTCTCCTGTGTCAGTGTCTGTATGTTACGCCACACGGGACTGTTCCGGTTTTTGTTAGTTCGTTCGTTTTATGTAGTCTGTTTTCCTGGTTCATGCGTTCTTCACGTTGTATGTAAGTTCGTGTCCAGGTCTGTCTACATTCGTTTATTTGTTTTGTAATTATTCAAGTGTTTGTCGTGTTTTTCCGTTTTGTCTATTAAATCAATATGTATTCACAACCCGCTGCATTTTGGTCAAATCACTACTCCTCCTCTTCGTATGAAGGGGAGGAGGAACACCGTTACAGAACCACCCACCCAAACCCAGATCAAGCAGCGGGTTAACGGACAGCCACGACAGCAGCAGTGGGAAAAGGAGGATTGGACATGGGAAGAGATCCTGGACGGTAAAGGACCCTGGGCAGAGCCAGTGGAGTGTCGCCGCCCCAAAGCGGAGCTGGAGGCAGCGAAAGCGGAGAGGCGACGTTATGAGGAGGCAGCACGGAAGCAAGGCTGGAGGCCCGTGAGTAACACCCCAAAATTTCTTGGGGGGGGGGTAAAGGGGAGTGTGGCGAAGCCGGGTTGGATACCTGAGCCAACTCCCTGGGCTTGCCGTGGAGTAAGAGGGCGTCGTACTGGTCAGACACCGTGTTATGCGGTAAAGCGCACGGTGTCCCCAGTACGCGTGCTTAGCCCAGTGCGGGCTATTCCACCTTGCCGCACTGGGAGGGCTAGGTTGGGCATCGAGCCGAGTGCCATGAAGCCGGCCCAACGTATCTGGTCTCCAGTACGTCTCCTCGGGCCGGCGTACATGGCACCAGCCTTACAGGTGGTGTCCCCGGTTCGCCTGCATAGCCCAGTGCGGGCTATTCCACCTCGCCGCACTGGCAGGGCTACGGGGACCATTCAACCTGGTAAGGTTGGGGAGGCTCGGTGCTCAAGAGCACGTGTCCTCCTTCACGGTCCGGTATATCCGGCGCCACCTTCCCGCCCCAGCCTAGTACCACCAGTGCCGACACCACGCACCAGGCTTCCAGTGCATCTCCAGAGCCCTGTTCCTCCTCCACGCACTCTCCCTATGGTGCGTGTCTCCAGCCCAGTGCCTCCAGTTCCGGTACCGCGCACCAGGCTGTCTCTCCGTCTCCTCCCTACAGAACTGCCCGTCTGCCCAGCGGCGCCTGAACTGCCCGTCTGCCCAGCGGCGCCTGAACTGCCCGTCTGCCCAGCGGCGCCTGAACTGCCCGTCTGCCCAGCGGCGCCTGAACTGCCCGTCTGCCCAACGGCGCCTGAACTGCCCGTCTGCCATGAGCCTGCAAAGCTGCCCGTCTGCCATGAGCCTGCAAAGCCGCCCGTCTGCCAAGAGCCTACAGAGCCTTCCGCCAGACCGGATCAGCCAGAGCCTTCCGCCAGACCGGATCAGCCAGAGCCTTCCGCCAGACCGGATCAGCCAGAGCCTTCCGCCAGACCGGATCAGCCAGAGCCTTCCGCCAGACCGGATCAGCCAGAGCCGTCCAGCCAGGACCAGCCAGAGCCGTCCAGCCAGGACCTGCCAGAGCCGTCCAGCCAGGACCTGCCAGAGCCGTCCAGCCAGGACCTGCCAGAGCCGTCCAGCCAGGACCTGCCAGAGCCATCCAGCCAGGACCTGCCGGAGTCCCTCAGCCAGGACCTGCCGTCCCTCAGCCAGGACCTGCCGGAGTCCCTCAGCCAGGACCTGCCGGAGTCCCTCAGCCAGGACCTGCCGGAGTCCCTCAGCCAGGACCTGCCGGAGTCCCTCAGCCCGGACCTGCCGGAGTCCCTCAGCCCGGACCTGCCGGAGTCCCTCAGCCCGGACCTGCCGGAGTCCCTCAGCCCGGACCTGCCAGAGTCCCTCAGCCCGGACCTGCTGCCCCTTATCCCGGAGCTGCTGCCCCTTATCCCGATGCTGCCCCTTCATCTAGGTGGGTTTAGTTGGAGGGTGGTCATTGGGAGGGGGATACAGAAGCGGGGAGTGACTATGGTGGTGTGGGGACAGCGTCCGGAGCCTGAGCCACCACCGTGGTCAGATGCCCACCCAGACCCTCCCCTGGACTTTGTGCTGGTGCGCCCGGCGTTCGCACCTTGAGGGGGGGGTTCTGTCACGTTCCTGACCTGTTTTCTGTTGTTTTGTATGTGTGTGATGGTCAGGGCGTGAGTTTTGGGTGGGCAGTCTATGTTTGCTGTTTCTATGTTGGTTTTGGGTTGCCTGGTATGGCTCTTAATTAGAGGCAGGTGTTTTGCGTTTTCCTCTAATTGAGAGTCATATTAAGGTAGGTTGTTCTCACTGTTTGTTTGTGGGTGATTGTCTCCTGTGTCAGTGTCTGTATGTTACGCCACACGGGACTGTTCCGGTTTTTGTTAGTTCGTTCGTTTTATGTAGTCTGTTTTCCTGGTTCATGCGTTCTTCACGTTGTATGTAAGTTCGTGTCCAGGTCTGTCTACATTCGTTTATTTGTTTTGTAATTATTCAAGTGTTTGTCGTGTTTTTCCGTTTTGTCTATTAAATCAATATGTATTCACAACCCGCTGCATTTTGGTCAAATCACTACTCCTCCTCTTCGTATGAAGGGGAGGAGGAACACCGTTACAACTATATAACATGTTGCCGCCGTAGTATTTGATTGATTGATGCCAGGAAGCATTTGGCTTCCCTTGATAGAACAATTTTTATAAAAGAATTAGCCAATCAGTGTTGAGCTGAACTCAACTGTGGGTTGTCCTAGCACAGTAAAACTCCCCCCCAAGGGAAGCCAGTTTGGATTTGGCTTCACACCAATCAAATCACATCCTAAGCAAAACGTGATCATTGTCAGAAAAACGTGTCTGATTCTAGTCTGCTTGTGTTGATGTCCTGCTGTAGCTAGCTTGCTAAATCATCCCTTTCCTAAGCCATGGATGGAGACTTGTGGTTTTGGACTTGTGGTTTTGACTGAATTCTCTGTAGAGAACAATGACTATGACGGCGATTCTGATCATAAATGAATATGTTGTATCACTGTCCTGAGACGATTGAAGTTTAATATGTAGCCTAGCAGGCTGACGTTAACTAGCTAGCTAACTTAGCTGGCCCATGTCGTCTTGTTCTCACGGGCCTCATTGTAAATGACGGTGGTCTATGAACTAATGGGTTACAGAGCAAACAACACAATTATTACCACGTAGGTTGTAATACGTTTTTTTAAACTGGCTTGGCTTCCCCGGTGATTTTACCTACACACCTCTACTGGGGGGCATTTGGTTTTTATACACACACACACACACACACACACACACACACACACACACACACACACACACACACACACCCAGTGCAGGGGCCTTAAAGTGTCTGAGTGAGATGGTGTGGGAGCATGTGCCTTTGAATTCATTAGGTGGCGAGGGAGGGAGCCCAACACGCTGTTTCATTATGCCTCCTCCCTGGAGAGCCATTAGCATCCCTGGCATCAAGCTGCTGGAGCGCACGGAGACGAGTGGCAGGTATGCTCTATCCATCTTCCTCTCCTCCCTCCCCCTTTCCCTCCCTTTTTCTCCTCCTCCCCGCAGGGCGAGGCTGAGGTACGGCGAGACGGAAACACAGGGCTGAGGTTTCTGGGTAGGAGTGGTGAATTCTGGGAGGTTTGAAATGAAAGAAGTGAGTGTTTCCCACACAGCCACAGAGTTGTGGTGACCAGGACGATGGCGGTCAGGTAGTGTCGTCACCAGTGCAGTATGGGTAAATCTCCCCTGGTGCAGTATGGGTAAATATCCAGGATGATGGAGGGCAGGTAGTGTAGTCACCAGTGCAGTATGGGTAAATCTCCAGGATGATGGAGGGCAGGTAGTGTAGTCACCAGTGCAGTATGGGTAAATCTCCACCAGTGCAGTATGGGTAAATCTCCAGGATGATGGAGGGCAGGTAGTGTAGTCACCAGTGCAGTATGGGTAAATCTCCAGGATGATGGCGGGCAGGTAGTGTAGTCACCAGTGCAGTATGGGTAAATCTCCACCAGTGCAGTATGGGTAAATCTCCAGGATGATGGCGGGCAGGTAGTGAAGTCACCAGTGCAGTATGGGTAAATCTCCACCAGTGCAGTATGGGTAAATCTCCAGGATGATGGAGGGCAGGTAGTGTAGTCAGCAGTGCAGTATGGGTAAATCTCCAGGATGATGGAGGGCAGGTAGTGTAGTCACCAGTGCAGTATGGGTAAATCTCCACCAGTGCAGTATGGGTAAATCTCCAGGATGATGGAGGGCAGGTAGTGTAGTCACCAGTGCAGTATGGGTAAATCTCCACCAGTACATTATGGGTAAATCTCCAGGATGATGGCGGGCAGGTAATGTAGTCACCAGTGCAGTATGGGTAAATCTCCACCAGTGCATTATGGGTAAATCTCCAGGATGATGGAGGGCAGGTATTGTAGTCAGCAGTGCAGTATGGGTAAATCTCCACCAGTGCAGTATGGGTAAATCTCCAGGATGATGGCGGGCAGGTCGTGAAGTCACCAGTGCAGTATGGGTAAATCTCCAGGATGATGGAGTGCAGGTAGTGTAGTCACCAGTGCAGTATGGGTAAATCTCCAGGATGATGGAGGGCAGGTAGTGTAGTCAGCAGTGCAGTATGGGTAAATCTCCAGAATGATGGCGGGCAGGTAGTGTAGTCACCAGTGCAGTATGGGTAAATCTCCACCAGTGCAGTATGGGTAAATCTCCAGGATGATGGAGGGCAGGTAGTGTAGTCAGCAGTGCAGTATGGGTAAATCTCCACCAGTGCAGTATGGGTAAATCTCCAGAATGATGGCGGGCAGGTAGTGTAGTCAGCAGTGCAGTATGGGTAAATCTCCACCAGTGCAGTATGGGTAAATCTCCAGAATGATGGCGGGCAGGTAGTGTAGTCACCAGTGCAGTATGGGTAAATCTCCACCAGTGCAGTATGGGTAAATCTCCAGGATGATGGAGGGAAGGTATTGTAGTCACCAGTGCAGTATGGGTAAATCTCCAGAATGATGGCGGGCAGGTAGTGTAGTCACCAGTGCAGTATGGGTAAATCTCCACCAGTGCAGTATGGGTAAATCTCCAGGATAATGGAGGGCAGGTAGTGTAGTCACCAGTGCAGTATGGGTAAATCTCCAGGATGATGGAGGGCAGGTAGTGTAATCAGCAGTGCAGTATGGGTAAATCTCCAGGACGATGGAGGGCAGGTAGTGTAGTCAGCAGTGCAGTATGGGTAAATCTCCAGGACGATGGAGGGCAGGTAGTGTAGTCAGCAGTGCAGTATGGGTAAATCTCCACCAGTGCAGTATGGGTAAATCTCCACCAGTGCAGTATGGGTAAATCTCCAGGATGATGGCGGGCAGGTAGTGTAGTCAGCAGTGCAGTATGGGTAAATCTCCAGGATGATGGAGGGCAGGTAGTGTAGTCAGCAGTGCAGTATGGGTAAATCTCCAGCAGTGCAGTATGGGTAAATCTCCACCAGTGCAGTATGGGTAAATCTCCACCAGTGCAGTATGGGTAAATCTCCAGGATGATGGAGGGCAGGTAGTGTAGTCAGCAGTGCAGTATGGGTAAATCTCCAGGACGATGGAGGGCAGGTAGTGTAGTCAGCAGTGCAGTATGGGTAAATCTCCAGGACGATGGAGGGCAGGTAGTGTAGTCAGCAGTGCAGTATGGGTAAATCTCCACCAGTGCAGTATGGGTCAATCTCCACCAGTGCAGTATGGGTAAATCTCCAGGATGATGGCGGGCAGGTAGTGTAGTCAGCAGTGCAGTATGGGTAAATCTCCACCAGTGCGGTATGGGTAAATCTCCAGGATGATGGTGGGCAGGTAGTGTAGTCAGCAGTGCAGTATGGGTAAATGTCTGAAGAAACTCTCTAACTCTCTTTAGTTCCATGTTGTTGGAGGCATGATGGAGGCATGATGGAGACATGTTGGAGGCATGATGGAGGCATGATGGAGACATGTTGGAGGCATGTTGGAGACATGTTGGAGGCATGATGGAGGCATGTTGGAGGCATGTTGGAGGCATGATGGAGGCATGATGGAGGCATGATGGAGACATGTTGGAGGCATGATGGAGACATGTTGGAGGCATGATGGAGACATGTTGGAGGCATGTTGGAGGCATGATGGAGGCATGTTGGAGGCATGTTGGAGGCATGATGGAGACATGTTGGAGACATGTTGGAGACATGATGGAGGCATGATGGAGGCATGATGGAGGCATGATGGAGGCATGTTGGAGGCATGTTGAAGGCATGATGGAGGCATGTTGGAGGCATGATGGAGGCATGATGGAGACATGTTGAAGGCATGTTGGAAGCATGTTGGAGGCATGATGGAGACATGTTGGAGGCATGATGGAGGCATGATGGAGGCATGATGGAGACATGTTGGAGGCATGATGGAGACATGATGGAGACATGATGGAGGCATGATGGAGGCATGTTGGAGGCATGATGGAGGCATGTTGGAGGCATGATGGAGACATGTTGGAGACATGATGGAGGCATGAGGGAGGCATGATGGAGGCATGATGGAGGCATGTTGGAGGCATGATGGAGGCATGTTGGAGGCATGATGGAGGCAACTAGAAAGACTGTTTGGTTTGGGGACTGGTTGTACAGTGGCAAGAAAAAGTATGTAAACCCTTTGTAATTACCTGGATTTCTGCATAAATTGGTCATCAAATTTTATCTGATCTTCATCTCAGTCACAACAACAGACAAACACAGTGGCTTAAAACTAATAACACACAAATTATTGTATTTTTCTTGTCTATATTGAATACATCATTTAAACATTCACAGTGTAGGTTGGGAAAAGTATGTGAACCCCAAGGCTAATGACTTCTCCAATAGCTAATTGGAATCAGGAGTCAACTAACCTGGAGACCAATCAATGAGACGAGATTGGAGATGTTGATTAGAGCTGCCCTATAAAAAACACTCACAAAATGTGCATTTGCTATTCACAAGAAGCCTTGTCTGATGTGAACCATGCCTCGAACAAAAGAGATCTCAGAAGACCTAAGATTAAGAATTGTTGACTTGCATAAAGCTGGAAAGGGTTACAAAAGTATCTCTAAAAGCCTTGATGTTCACCAGTCCACGGTAAGACACATTGTCTATAAATGGAGAAAGTTCAGCACTGTTGCTACTCTCCCTAGGAGTGGCCGTCCTGCAAAGATGACTGCAAGAGCACAGCACAGAACGCTCAATGAGGTTAAGAAGAATCCTAGAGTATCAGCTAAAGAATTACAGAAATCTCTGGAACATGCTAACATCTCTGTTGACGAGTCTACGATACGTAAAACACTAAACAAGAATGGTGTTCATGGGAGGACACCACAGAAGAAGCCACTGCTGTCCAAAAAAACATTGCTGTCTGAAGTTTGCAAAAGTGCACCTGGATGTTCCACAGCGCTACTGGCAAAATATTCTGTGGACAGATGAAACTACAGTTGAGTTGTTTGGAACAAACACACAACACTATGTGTGGAGAAAAAAGGCACAGCACACCAACATCAAAACCTCATCCCAACTGTAAAGTATGGTGGAGGGAGCATCATGGTTTGGGGCTGCTTTGCTGCCTCAGGGCCTGGACAGCTTGCTATCACCGACGGAAAAATACATTTTCAAGTTTATCAAGACATTTTGAATGAGAATGTGAGGCTATCTGTCCGCCAATTGAAGTTCAGCAGAAGATGGGTGATGCAACAGGACAACGACACAAAACACAGAAGTAAATCAACAACAGAATGGTTTCAACAGAAGAAAATACTCCTTCTGGAGTGGCCCAGTCAGAGTCCAGACCTCAACCCGATGGAGATGCTGTGGCCTGACCTCAAGTGAGCAGTTCACACCAGACATCCCAAGACAATTGTTGAACTGAAACAGTTTTGTAAAGATGAACGGTCCAAATTTCCTCCTGACCGTTGTGCAGGTCTAATCCGCAACTACAGAAAACGTTTGGTTGAGGTTATTGCTGCCAAAGGAGGATCAACCAGTTATTGAATCCAAGGGTTCACATACTTTTCCCACCCTGCACTGTGAATGTTGACACAGTGTGTTCAACAAAGACATGAAAACGGCTAATTGTTTGTGTGTTATTAGTTTAAGCAGACTGTGTTTGTCTATTGTTGTGATTTAGATGAAGATCAGATCAAATTTTATGACCAATTTATGCAGAAATCCAGGTATTTCCAAAGGGTTCACATACGTTTTCTTGTCACTGTATATTGTTGTATTGTTCAGCACCAGGTTGGGGAACAACTTGTAATAATTTAATCTAATGCAGCGCAGGACTGTTTGTTATTAATTTATTTAGCTAATTAGTGGCTCTGTAGTTTTGTAACCAAAGAGTATTCATACTTTTCCCCCTCCATAATAACAGCTCAAAGCTACTTTTCCCTGTGTAACTGCGTTACAGGCTTTGGTTTTTCCATTTAATATTTTGGAGGATGGACGTGAGGAACACCGATCGGTGTCACCTCCTTAGTCCGTCTGGAAGTTCCGCCTGTTCAGGTGGGATGGAACTTTAGGCCCACTTTATGACATCACAATGGGATCTGATAATAATAGACCAATGACTGTTCATCTGCGTATGGGGGAGGGAGGAGGGTGGGGTATCTAGACCATCCTATCAGCCAATTAGGACTGTGTATGTAAATATCTTCAAATGTGTTTTGTAAAGCCTACACGATCAGACAGAGCATTTCAGGAGCCAAAGGAGGTTTCAGGGGAAATCAAATCAGTAACAGAGTGATTTATTATTAGACATAAAGTGATTATTTAAAAAATGTAATTAAAAAGACTGCATGTGGGCTTTAATACTCTTCTGTAAAGCATATCTGGGAAATGTTTGACGTATTTCTCCTATCAGGACTTTAAAGAAATGAGTAGTGAATTATTGGGTATTTTTTAGCATGTGTCCCTTTGGGGAGGTTTTGCCGACCAAAGCCAACGCGTATAAATATTCAATCTTCATATTAAACATCACCTCCAGCACCACCCCAACATCAACGTGTGTGAACATGGCACGTTTCTATGTTTTATATAAACATGCCATTTTCACATATTTTGATGTTTGGGTTGAATATTTAGAAATCTCACTTTAAATACTTTTGAATAAATGTTTCACAGAGAGACAGTTGGAATTATACTTTTACAACATGAAACACATTGTAGTTTAACTAGTGATGAGTCTGTCTGGTATAATTGAAATATGCTGCATTTGTGTTTGACGCTGAGAGAAAATATCTAAGAATGCTGTTGTGTTAAATGTCTGCAGAACCTAAACATGGTAGAGCATTACATTTACATTCAGTTGTCCTCTAGTTACAGTGGATCCCAAACGTTTTATAGTCCCCTACCCCTTCAAACAGTCAACCTCTAGCTGGGTACCCCCTCTAGCACCAGGGTCAGCTGGGTACCCCCTCTAGCACCAGGGTCAGCTGTACCCCCTCTAGCACCAGGGTCAGCTGGGTACCCCCTCTAGCACCAGGGTCAGCTGTACCCCCTCTAGCACCAGGGTCAGCTGGGTACCCCCTCTAGCACCAGGGTCAGCTGTACCCCCTCTAGCACCAGGGTCAGCTGTACCCCCTCTAGCACCTGGGTCAGCTGTACCCCCTCTAGCACCAGGGTCAGCTGTACCCCCTCTAGCACCTGGGTCAGCTGTACCCCCTCTAGCACCAGGGTCAGCTGTACCCCCTCTAGCACCAGGGTCAGCTGTACCCCCTCTAGCACCAGGGTCAGCTGTACCCCCTCTAGCACCAGGGTCAGCTGTACCCCCTCTAGCACCAGGGTCAGCTGTACCCCCTCTAGCACCAGGGTCAGCTGTACCCCCTCTAGCACCAGGGTCAGCTGGGTACCCCCTCTAGCACCAGGGTCAGCTGTACCCCCTCTAGCACCAGGGTCAGCTGTACCCCCTCTAGCACCAGGGTCAGCTGTACCCCCTCTAGCAACAGGGTCAGCTGGGTACCCCCTCTAGCACCAGGGTCAGCTGTACCCCCTCTAGCACCAGGGTCAGCTGTACCCCCTCTAGCACCAGGGTCAGCTGTACCCCCTCTAGCACCAGGGTCAGCACAGTCCAGCTGTACTCCCTCTAGCACCAGGGTCAGCACACTCCAGCTGTACCCCCTCTAGCACCAGGGTCAGCTGTACCCACTCTAGCACCAGGGTCAGCTGTACCCCCTCTAGCACCAGGGTCAGCTGTACCCCCTCTAGCACCAGGGTCAGCTGTACCCACTCTAGCACCAGGGTCAGCTGTACCCCCTCTAGCACCAGGGTCAGCTGTACCCCCTCTAGCACCAGGGTCAGCTGTACCCACTCTAGCACCAGGGTCAGCTGTACCCACTCTAGCACCAGGGTCAGCACACTCCAGCTGTACCCCCTCTAGCACCAGGGTCAGCTGTACCCCCTCTAGCACCAGGGTCAGCTGTACCCCCTCTAGCACCAGGGTCAGCTGTACCCCCTCTAGCACCAGGGTCAGCTGTACCCACTCTAGCACCAGGGTCAGCTGTACCCACTCTAGCACCAGGGTCAGCACAGTCCAGCTGTACCCCCTCTAGCACCAGGGTCAGCTGTACCCCCTCTAGCACCAGGGTCAGCTGTACCCCCTCTAGCACCAGGGTCAGCTGTACCCCCTCTAGCACCAGGGTCAGCTGTACCCCCTCTAGCACCAGGGTCAGCACACTCCAGCTGTACCCCTTCTAGCACCAGGGTCAGCTGTACCCCCTCTAGCACCAGGGTCAGCACACTCCAGCTGTACCCCCTCTAGCACCAGGGTCAGCTGTACCCACTCTAGCACCAGGGTCAGCACACTCCAGCTGTACCCCCTCTAGCACCAGGGTCAGCTGTACCCCCTCTAGCACCAGGGTCAGCTGTACCCCCTCTAGCACCAGGGTCAGCACACTCCAGCTGTACCCCCTCTAGCACCAGGGTCAGCACACTCCAGCTGTACCCCCTCTAGCACCAGGGTCAGCTGTACCCCCTCTAGCACCAGGGTCAGCTGTACCCCCTCTAGCACCAGGGTCAGCACACTCCAGCTGTACCCCCTCTAGCACCAGGGTCAGCACACTCCAGCTGTACCCCCTCTAGCACCAGGGTCAGCTGTACCCCCTCTAGCACCAGGGTCAGCTGTACCCCCTCTAGCACCAGGGTCAGCTGTACCCCCTCTAGCACCAGGGTCAGCACACTCCAGCTGTACCCCCTCTAGCACCAGGGTCAGCACACTCCAGCTGTACCCACTCTAGCACCAGGGTCAGCACACTCCAGCTGTACCCACTCTAGCACCAGGCTCAGCACACTCCAGCTGTACCCCCTCTAGCACCAGGGTCAGCACACTCCAGCTGTACCCCCTCTAGCACCAGGGTCAGCTGTACCCCCTCTAGCACCAGGGTCAGCACACTCCAGCTGTACCCACTCTAGCACCAGGGTCAGTACACTCTCAAATGTTGTTTTTTGTCATCATTGTAAGCCTGCCACACACACACTATACAATACATTCATTAAACATTAGAATGAGTGTGAGTTTTTGTCACAACCCGGCTCGTGGGAAGTGACAAAGAGCTCTTACAGGACCAGGACACAAATAATAATATAATAATAATCAATCATTTTGTTCTTTATTTAACCATTTTACATATAAAACCTTATTTGTTCATCGATAATGGTGAATAACTCACCACAGGTTAATGAGAAGGGTGTGCTTGATAGGATGCACATAACTCTGCACTGTTGGGTTGTATTGGAGAGAGTCTCAGTCTTAAATCATTTTCCACACACAGTCTGTGTCTGTATTTAGTTTTCATGCTAGTGAGGGCCGAGAATCCACTCTCACATAGGTACGTGGTTGCAAAGGGCATCAGTGTCTTAACAGCACGATTTGCCAAGGCAGGATACTCTGAGCGCAGCCCAATCCAGAGATCTGTGAATCACATTTTTACTTGGCGTACACCCGACGGCATCAAGGAGAACAAATTAACCTTTACTCTGTTCCAAAAAGTAAAAATAAGCTTTTGTGGGAACGTTTAAACCAAATAAAGAATGATAACACCACCAACTTCAGAGCCATTTGAAATTCTGACACTGCCTCCCTCTCCTCTCCTCTCCTCTCCTCTCCTCTCCTCTCCTCTCCTCCCTCCCTCCCTCCCTCCCTCCCTCCCTCCCTCCCTCCCTCCCTACCTCCTCTCCTCTCCATCCCTCCTCTCCTCCCTCCATCCCTCCTCCTCCTCTCCCTCTCTCCCTCCTCTCCTCTCCCTCCCTCCTCCTCTCCTCTCCTCTCCATCCCTCCTCTCCTCTCCCTCCTCTCCCTCCTCTCCCTCTCCTCTCCTCTCCTCTCCTCTCCTGTCCTCTCCCTCCTCTCCTCTCCTGTCCTCTCCATCCCTCCTCTCCTCTCCCTCCTCTCCATCCCTCCTCTCCTCTCCCCTCCCTCCCTCCCTCCCTCCCTCCCTCCCTCCCTCCCTCCCTCCCTCCCTCCCTCCCTCCCTCCCTCCCTCCCTCCCTCCTCTCCATCCTCTCCTCTCCCTCTTCTCCTCTCCTCTCCCTCCTCTCCTCTCCATCCCTCTATCCATCCCCACCCCCGGTTTCAATTGCTCTGGCCTCAGCAGGCCTCCATCAGCTGGTGAATTAGAATGTGTTTCCTCACAACCCATTGATCAGGGGCCTATTACCAGGCTGATGACAGTTAATTACCCACTACATTAACCAGACAGACCGGCGAGCGGCGAGGAGCGGCTCCCCATGCCATCAGTCAACATGATGAATGGAGAGAGTTCAGTAATGCACGGCCGTCCGTTCGTTCATCGTTACACCCCCCCCATGTGTGTTTCGGTGTGTGGGGGGGTTGTTGTTTAGGGGTCGAGTGTGTGTGTGACAGAACGCCTCGTCCCCCCTCCCTCGTCTGGCTGACACACTCACAGCCATCTACCCCCCCCCCTCCTCCCTCCGCCACTCCCGGGTACCCTTCCAGGGAAAATCTATGGTAATCTGCATAATTACAGGCCCAGGGTTAATAACAGACAAATGATTTGTTGCATCTCAACAGCACAGCCGGGGCAGGCCGAACAGACCAGGGAACAGGAGACGTACTGCTTCCCTGCACTTGGGACGGAGAGTGAGTTTCCTTTGTAAAAGCAGTGACATCTGACATGCAGACAAGTTAGTCAAATGACAAGATCAACAAGAGATCTGCACTCATCAACAGGAAGCATCTCAATGAAAGTCAATTGTGTTCCATATTTAGTCGATAAAACAAAATCTGTATCATGAATATGCATTGAGATCAAGACGTCATAAATTGTTTTAATTATAATTTAAAAAAAGAAAATGTAACGAGGCAAATCAGTTAAGAACAAATTCTTATTTACAATGACGGCCTACACCCGGCCAAACCCGGACGACGCTGGGACCAATTGTGCGCCGCCCTATCGGACTCCCGATCACGGCCGGTTGTGATACAGCCCGGAATCGAACCAGGGTGTCTGTAGTGCCGCCTCAAGCACTGAGATGCATTGCCTTAGACCGCTACGCCACTCGGGAGCCTTATTGTGAAACAGGAGTTTAAAAAACGGTGTACCCAGTGATCCAGGAAATCACATGGGGAGACCGAGGAGGGGAGGAGGAAGGAGAGAAACAGAGGGTGACAGATGTAATCAGGACTCTCCCTCCCTCCTGCATGTGTGATTGTCACTGATTAAACAACCAACTCTCCCCTCACTGGAGGCAAAAATTATTTCAATTACGGCGTGGCGTGACCTGGGGAATTGTCCCGGGGATAAGATTTTCCTCCTCGAGTGCCCTGAGTGTACCGGGCTGCCGGTCGACTGCCTGCTCTGCTGGCAGGTCTATCAGTTCTCATCTGCACCTGGACTCTGATATCCTAATGATGAATTATAGCCTCCTTTCAGAGAGAGATGGGGGTTGGCGAGGGGGAAGAGAGGGGGGAGGGAGAGGGATGAAGGGAGAGAGGGGTGAGAGGGGAGAGAGAGAGCTGGGAGAGAGAGATAGAGGGGAGAGAGAGAAAGAGAGAGGAGAAAGCGAGAGAGAGGCAAAAGAGAGCGAGAGAGAGAGGCGAAAGAGAGCGAGAGGGGAGAGAGAGAGAGAGAGCAAGAGAGAGAGAAAGGGAGAGAGAGACAGAGAGAGAGAGAGAGAGAGAGAGAGAGCAAGAGAGAGAGAGAGAGAGACAGAGAGAGAGAGAGAGAGAGAGAGAGAGAGAGAGAGAGAGAGAGAGAGAGAGAGAGAGAGAGAGAAGAGCCTCACTGAGCAAGAGAGAACACTCTCCTTAACAGGACTCTGTCCGTCAGGCCTCAGTCTCTAAGAGAGGAGCAGCAGTACAGGAGATGGCTGGTTAATTAACAGGCAGGAGATGGTTGGTTAATTAACCCTTATACACACAGCACATGGTTCAGATACATGTCCAAAAGTACGTGGACACCCCCTTCAAATTAGTGGATTTGTCTATTTCAGCCACTTCCGTTGCTAACAGGTGTATAGAATCGAGTACACAGCCATGCAATCTCCATGGGGATCGAAAATGTGGAAAATGTGGAAATGTCTCAGAGGAACAATGGCTCAGTCGCGAAGTGGTCGGCCACGTGGTCGGCCATGTGGTCGGCCAAGTCACAGAACAGGACAGCCAAGTGCTGAAGCGCGTAAAAATAGTTTATCCTCAGTTGCAACACTCACTACCGAGTTCCAAACTGCCTCTGGAAGCAACTTCAGCACCATAACTGTTCGACGGGAGTCTTCATGAAATGGGTTTCCACGGCCGAGCAGCCGCACACAAGCCTAAGATCACCATGCGCAATGCCAAGCGTAAAGCTCGCCGCCGTTGGACTCTGGAGCAGTGGAAATAGGCTCTGTGGAATGATGAATCACGCTGCACCATCTGTCAGGAGAACGGTCATGTAGTGTGCATGGACACTAACTCTGTCTCGCTTAGGACTACTCTCTCTCTCTCTCTTAGGACTACTCTCTCTCTCTCTCTCTCTCTCTTAAACTCCTAAACTGAAACCAAGAAACTGCCTGAGAGAAACTGAATAACATTTTGTGAAACAAACTTCAGATTTCAACAAAACTGAGTAAATAAATTGCAGTCACGATCATCAGCGTTTTGACAACAGATAAAATGACACAGAGACCAGCCATTCAGCCAGCCAGTCAGCCAACCAGCCAACCAGCCAGCCAGCCAGCCAGCCAGCCAGCCAGCCAACCATCCAGCCAACCAGTCAGCCAACCAGCCAACCAGCCAGCCAACCATCCAGCCAACCAGTCAGCCAACCAGCCAGTCAGCCAACCAGCCAGCCAGCCAACCAGTCAGCCAGCCATCCAGCCAACCAGTCAGCCAACCAGTCAGCCAATCAGCCAGCCAGCCAACCATCCAGCCAACCAGTCAGCCAACCAGCCAGCCAGCCAGCCAACCAACCAGTCAGCCAACCAGCCAACCAGCCAGCCAGCCAGCCAGCCAACCAGTCAGCCAACCAGCCAACCAGCTAACCAGTCAGCCAACCAGCCAGTCAGCCAGCCAACCAGCCAACCAGTCAGCCAACCAGCCAGCCAACCAGCCAGCCAGCCAGCCAGCCAACCAGCCAGCCAGCCAGCCAACCAGTCAGCCAGCCAGCCAACCAGCCAGCCAGCCAACCAACCACTCAGCCAACCAGCCAGCCAGCCAGTCAGCCAACCAGCCAGCCAACCATCCAGCCAACCAGTCAGCCAACCAGCCAGTCAGCCAACCAGCCAGCCAACCAGCCAACCAGTCAGCCAACCAATCAGCCAGCCAGCCAACTATCCAGCCAACCAGTCAGCCAACCAGCCAGTCAGCCAACCAGCCAGCCAGCCAGCCAACCAGTCAGCCAGCCAACCAGCCAGCCAGCCAGCCAACCAGTCAGCCAACTAGCCAACCAGTCAGTCAGCCAACCAGCCAACCAGTCAGCCAACCAGCCAGTCAGCCAACCAGCCAGTCAGCCAACCAGCCAGCCAACCAGCCAACCAGTCAGCCAACCAGCCAGCCAACAAACCAGCCAGCCAACCAGCCAACCAGCCACCCAACCAGCCAGCCAACCAACCAGCCAGCCAGCCAGCCAGCCAGCCAACCAGCCAGCCAACCAACCAGCCAGCCAACCAGCCAGCCAGCCAGCCAGCCAGCCAGCCAGCCAGTAGGCCAACCAGCCAACCAACCAGCCAGCCAACCAGCCAGCCAGCCAACCAGCCAACCAGCCAGCCAGCCAGCCAGCCAGCCACACTCTCATCATCATGGTGACTTCTAACACTCTCTTCCTGCCTGAGTGAAAATCAAAAACCGTTAAAACAAAATGATTATATCCCTCTTTCTCCCAGTGAACCCAAAGTAGCGTTCAGCTTGGAGGGTGTTTTCAGATGGACCTGTTGGCAGGGGTTGGGAGGGATTTCAGATCGGGGGGGGGGGGCGGTTTAGAAGAGGGGTGTAATGAAAGTTTGTAACCCCCACCGGGGCCAGATGTTCAGTTCCATTGGCACTTCCTGGTGCCAACCCACCTGCAACCAGCGAGCCTGGTGCCAGGGTGGTGCCAGGGTGGTGCCAGGAGAGAGCCAAGTCTCCTACAACACCAGCTCTACAATTATCAGCACCCAACACACACACACACACACACACGCCAACCCAACAATTATCAGCACTATACAGGCAGGCTCCCACCAGCCAGTGGTCTTCATAGCTAATTGAGCTAATCTCAGCTGGAAGGTTCCACCGTCCAAAAACACAATGTATCCAGATGACTGAACTGAAATACCAGCGATGTCAGCTGCAGCTTCACATAGTTCACTACTCCTCACAACTATAGCGGGGTGAATTTATGTTAAAAGTACTTAGTGTTTTATTATGATGAGGGAAAAGGAGTCTAAACTCATTGCGCTGAACTAGTTTATCCTTCAATAGTCCCAAATGGCACACTACACCCTACACACTGTACCCTGCACGCTGTACCCTACACACTATACCCTACACACTATACCCTACACCCTATACCCTACACACTATACCCTACACACTATACCCTACACACTATACCCTACCCTACACACTATACCCTACACCCTATACCCTACAGACTATACCCTACACACTATACCCTATACCCTACACACTATACCCTACACGCTATACCCTACACACTATACCCTACACACTATACCCTACACACTATACCCTACAAACTATACCCTATACCCTACACACTATACCCTACACACTGTACCCTATACCCTACACACTATACCCTACACACTATGCCCTACACACTATACCCTATACCCTACACCCTATACCCTACACACTATACCCTACACACTGTACCCTATACCCTACACACTATACCCTACACGCTATACCATACACGCTATACCCTACACACTATACCCTACACACTATACCCTACACACTATACCCTACACTCTATACCCTACACACTATACCCTACACGCTATACCCTACACGCTATACCCTGCACACTATACCCTACACACTATACCATACACACTATACCCTACACACTATACCCTACACGCTATACCCTACACGCTATACCCTACACGCTATACCCTACACGCTATACCCTACACGCTATACCCTACACGCTATACCCTACACGCTATACCCTACACGCTATACCCTACACGCTATACCCTACACACTGTACCCTACACACTGTACCCTACACACTATACCCTACACACTATACCCTACACACTATACCCTACACACTATACCCTACACACTATACCCTACACACTATACCCTACACACTATACCCTACACACTATACCCTACACACTGTACCCTCAACACTACACCCTACACACTATACCCTACACACTATACCCTACACACTATACCCTACACACTGTACCCTCAACACTACACCCTACACACTATACCCTACACACTATACCCTACACACTATATCCCACACACTATGTACACCACATGGCTGTCGTTCTGGAAACATCCATATAGAAACAAAATGGTGGCCAACTTAACGAGATGAACAATTAGTCGTTTGAAGAGGATCATGTGTTATGTATTGGACTATAGAGGGATAAAGTTCAACCCTGATTCAAGGGTGTAGTCTCATTATGTATTGGACTATAGAGGGATAAAGTTCCTACCTGATGAAGGGTGTAGTCTCATTATGTATTGGATTATAGAGGGATAAAGTTCCTATCTGATGAAGGGTGTAGTCTCATTATGTATTGGACTATAGAGGGATAAAGTTCCTACCTGATGAAGGGTGTAGTCTCATTATGTATTGGACTATAGAGGGATAAAGTTCCTATCTGATGAAGGGTGTAGTCTCATTATGTGTTGGACTATAGAGGGATAAAGTTCCTATCTGATGAAGGGTGTAGTCTCATTATATATTGGACTATAGAGGGATAAAGTTCCTATCTGATGAAGGGTGTAGTCTCATTATGTATTGGACTATAGAGGGATAAAGTTCCTATCTGATGAAGGGTGTAGTCTCATTATATATTGGACTATAGAGGGATAAAGTTCCTATCTGATGAAGGGTGTAGTCTCATTATGTATTGGACTATAGAGGGATAAAGTTCAACCCTGATTCAAGGGTGTAGTCTCATTATGTATTGGACTATAGAGGGATAAAGTTCCTATCTGATGAAGGGTGTAGTCTCATTATGTGTTGGACTATAGAGGGATAAAGTTCCTATCTGATGAAGGGTGTAGTCTCATTATGTATTGGACTATAGAGGGATAAAGTTCCTATCTGATGAAGGGTGTAGTCTCATTATGTATTGGATTATAGAGGGATAAAGTTCCTATCTGATGAAGGGTGTAGTCTCATTATGTATTGGACTATAGAGGGATAAAGTTCCTATCTGATGAAGGGTGTAGTCTCATTATGTGTTGGACTATAGAGGGATAAAGTTCCTACCTGATGAAGGGTGTAGTCTCATTATGTATTGGACTATAGAGGGATAAAGTTCCTATCTGATGAAGGGTGTAGTCTCATTATGTATTGGACTATAGAGGGATAAAGTTCCTATCTGATGAAGGGTGTAGTCTCATTATGTATTGGACTATAGAGGGATAAAGTTCCTATCTGATGAAGGGTGTAGTCTCATTATGTGTTGGACTATAGAGGGATAAAGTTCATATCTGATGAAGGGTGTAGTCTCATTATGTGTTGGACTATAGAGGGATAAAGTTCAACCCTGATTCAAGGGTGTAGTCTCATTATGTGTTGACTATAGAGGGATAAAGTTCCTATCTGATGAAGGGTGTAGTCTCATTATGTATTGGACTATAGAGGGATAAAGTTCCTATCTGATGAAGGGTGTAGTCTCATTATGTGTTGGACTATAGAGGGATAAAGTTCCTATCTGATGAAGGGTGTAGTCTCATTATGTGTTGGACTATAGAGGGATAAAGTTCAACCCTGATTCAAGGGTGTAGTCTCATTATGTGTTGACTATAGAGGGATAAAGTTCCTATCTGATGAAGGGTGTAGTCTCATTATGTATTGGACTATAGAGGGATAAAGTTCCTACCTGATGAAGGGTGTAGTCTCATTATGTATTGGACTATAGAGGGATAAAGTTCCTATCTGATGAAGGGTGTAGTCTCATTATGTGTTGGACTATAGAGGGATAAAGTTCAACCCTGATTCAAGGGTGTAGTCTCATTATGTGTTGGACTATAGAGTGATAAAGTTCCTACCTGATGAAGGGTGTAGTCTCATTATGTGTTGGACTATAGAGTGATAAAGTTCCTACCTGATGAAGGGTGTAGTCTCATTATGTGTTGGACTATAGAGGGATAAAGTTCCTATCTGATGAAGGGTGTAGTCTCATTATGTGTTGGACTATAGAGGGATAAAGTTCAACCCTGATTCAAGGGTGTAGTCTCATTATGTGTTGGACTATAGAGGGATAAAGTTCCTATCTGATGAAGGGTGTAGTCTCATTATGTATTGGACTATAGAGGGATAAAGTTCCTATCTGATGAAGGGTGTAGTCTCATCCACCCTCATCCTGACAAAAGGTAAAGTACTTTTAGGATTTTGAAGTAAAAAAAACCCCACTCAGTCAATTAACATAGGTTAGGGTTAGGGTTAGGGTTAGGGTTAGTAGAGTTAGTTAGTTAAATCCTTACTCAGTCAATTAACATAGATTAGGGTTAGGGTTAGGGTTAGGGTTAGGGTTAGGGTTAGTAGAGTTAGTTAGTTAAATCCTTACTCAGTCAATTAACATAGATTAGGGTTAGGGTTAGGGTTAGGGTTAGGGTTAGTAGAGTTAGTTAGTTAAATCCTTACTCAGTCAATTAACATAGATTAGGGTTAGGGTTAGGGTTAGGGTTAGGGTTAGGGTTAGTAGAGTTAGTTAGTTAAATCCTTACTCAGTCAATTAACATAGATTTAAAAAATGACCCTCAACAAAAGTTCACCTCACCATGTCCTTCGCTGATTAGAGTGGCGTTGGTTTAGTTAACATCAAGCACAGCTGCGTCATTATGGTACACTTCCATTCCGAAACACTTTAGTTCTGACCCACTAAACAGTGTTGGTTAATAACTTTGTCTGACGGTGTTCAACAAGGCCACTCTCTGGGGCCGTACTCCAAATACAGGACAGGAAACAGGAACTAAAGTACATAGCGGTTAATTGATTTCATCTCTCAGGTCAAACTTCACATTAAAGCAAAATGCCGTCGCCATTCAATTCAACGATTGTAATTAATTGTATTTCTCTTTATCTCATCAGATTCCTTCTAGAGGAGGCTGTAGTAACACAACACAATGGCAGTTTATCCTTGACCTCTGTGAGAGCGACGCTGACCCCTTCTCATTACCATTACTTAGTGGTGTGGGTGCGTATGTGTCGGTTTCTCTTTCTCTCTCTCTCTCTGTGTGTGTGTGTGTGTGTGTGTGTGTGCGTGCGTGCGTGTGTGCGTGTGTGTGCGTGTGCGTGTGTGTGCGTGTGTGTGAACCCCACTTCAGCTTTTGATCAACAGTGATTACAGGTGACCGGCTTTGACCCCTCCTCAACGTTTTCACATTACGTGTGAAAAGCCGAATTTAATTACGCAGAGTCAAGAACACACGCATTACTAAAGAGTGTAGGCGTGTGTCACAAATGGCACACTATTCCCTATATAGTGCACTACTTTTGACCAGATCCCTATGGGCCCTGGTCAAGAGGAGTACACTACAAAGGAAACAGGGTGACATTTGTGACAAAGCCTGGGTATTATTGGGGAGGTAATTGTGAGTAGGCGGTGTGAAGTGAATTGTCGTGTTGGAAGAAGGTTAATGGTGGCCAAGCTTCTCTAAAGCACAACATGGTAATTATGGGGATGGCTTCAGAGCTTTTAACATCACAGTACCATCTCATTACACTCCAAACACTAGTGGAGGGATGGGAAGAGGGAGGGAGGGAGGGAGGGATGTCGCTTTCCTTTGTTTCAATTTTTTTGGTGCTTGAGTTTCCTTCTCTGAGAAAGAGAGAGAGAAAGGGGGGAGAAATAGAATCAAAATGATTTTAAGTGGTGACAACAGTTTGACATTACGATAGAAACACTGAGGATAGAAACACTGAAACACTGAAACACTGAGGATAGAAACACTGAAACACTGAGGATAGAAACACTGAGGATAGAAACACTGAGGATAGAAACACTGAAACACTGAGGATAGAAACACTGAGTATAGAAACACTGAGGATAGAAACACTGAGGATAGAAACACTGAGGACAGAAACACTGAGGACAGAAACATTGAAACACTGAGGATAGAAACACTGAGTATAGAAACACTGAGGATAGAAACACTGAAACACTGAGAATAGAAACACTGAGGATAGAAACACTGAGGATAGAAACACTGAGGACAGAAACACTGAAACACTGAGGATAGAAACACTGAAACACTGAGAATAGAAACACTGAGGATAGAAACACTGAGGACAGAAACACTGAAACACTGAGGATAGAAACACTGAAACACTGAGAATAGAAACACTGAGGATAGAAACACTGAAACACTGAGGATAGAAACACTGAAACACTGAGGATAGAAACACTGAGGATAGAAACACTGAAACACTGAGGATAGAAACACTGAGGACAGAAACACTGAAACACTGAGAATAGAAACACTGAGGATAGAAACACTGAAACACTGAGGATAGAAACACTGAAACACTGAGGATAGAAACACTGAGGATAGAAACACTGAGGATAGAAACACTGAAACACTGAGGATAGAAACACTGAGGATAGAAACACTGAGGATAGAAACACTGAGGATAGAAACACTGAGGATAGAAACACTGAGGACAGAAACACTGAAACACTGAGGATAGAAACACTGAGGATAGAAACACTGAGGATAGAAACACTGAGGACAGAAACACTGAGGATAGAAACACTGAGGATAGAAACACTGAGGATAGAAACACTGAAACACTGAGGACAGAAACACTGAGGATAGAAACACTGAGGACAGAAACACTGAGGACAGAAACACTGAAACACTGAGGATAGAAACACTGAAACACTGAGGACAGAAACACTGAGGACAGAAACACTGAGGACAGAAACACTGAGGACAGAAACACTGAGGACAGAAACACTGAAACACTGAGGATAGAAACACTGAGGACAGAAACACTGAGGACAGAAACACTGAAACACTGAGGATAGAAACACTGAGGATAGAAACACTGAGGATAGAAACACTGAGGACAGAAACACTGAGGACAGAAACACTTAAACACTGAGGATAGAAACACTGAGGACAGAAACACTGAGGACAGAAACACTGAGGATAGAAACACTGAAACACTGAGGATAGAAACACTGAAACACTGAGGATAGAAACACTGAGGACAGAAACACTGAGGACAGAAACATTGAAACACTGAGGATAGAAACACTGAGGATATAAACACTGAAACACTGAGGATAGAAACACTGAGGATAGAAACTGTAGAAAGCGTTCTGGCAGCAGTTTATACATAGTTTATACATGGACGACCGACTGGCCGACAAAACAACTGTCTCTGATTCTGTGACAAAAAAACCTGTAAAGGTTTGCCTCCATTATCTCTCCTGATGAATATGTTAAAGCCTCCGCCTAAAGAATGATGTTCTGTATGGACATCATTATCATGATCATCATTATCATCATTCCATTATCAGGGAAAAGAGGACAGAGCATTGCAACACAGGGTATTTCTCCACCAATAGGGAACGCTGTATTCAGGCATAAAACACAATGTATTTCTCCACCAATAGGAAACACACTGTATTTGACTACATCCCCTAACCACCACCCCCCCCCCCTCCTCCTCATTATCCTATCAGACTACGTATCAGAGAAGACATCACTATCTTACAGTGTAAAAGTCACAATGATTAAAAAACAAGGGATTCATAATGTGAACTCTGTTAACACGGTCCTAGTACTATCTGTTGGCATCTTCCTTTGACTAAGATGTTGTATTCCTGTCCTCAATGGCACCAACACTCCCCTGCCCTTTTCAGATTCCATCTGTGAGAGAGAGAGGATTGACTTCAAACCTTGACGTGATTCATTTCCTTCTTTAAAAAAAAAAAAAGTATTATATTAAATAACGAATAAGTGAATTAAGAAATACTTAATGTAGGGGTTTTAATTATACTGAATATTAAATGGAAGACATGTCGTATTCAGCTGGAGGGATGCTTTTATGTGAAGAAAAAAAATGTTTTATTGAAATGTTTTAATCACTGATAAAGAAAAGTCCCCAGATCTTTCCTTGACGAGAGAGAGAGAGAGAGAGAGAGAGAGAGAGAGAGAGAGAGAGAGAGAGAGAGAGAGAGAGAGAGAGAGAGAGAGAGAGAGAGAGAGAGAGAGAGAAGAGAGAGAGAGAGAGAGAGAGAGAGAGAGAGAGAGAGAGAGAGAGAGAGAGAGAGAGAGAGAGAGAGAGAGAGAGAGAGAGAGAGAGAGAGAGAGAGAGAGAGAGAGAGAGAGAGAGAGAGAGAGAGAGAGAGAGAGAGAGAGAGAGAGAGAGAGAGAGAGAGAGAGAGAGAGAGATAATCCCCTACAGCGTTGGGAATTTAAAAATATGAAATAAAAATCCACCATGATATTACTTAGTGTAGAAGTCATCAGTAGAAGGAAGATGAAGACAGATTAACGCAAAACAATATCGTTTTTTTTCTCTCGTTCTTCTTCTTTCCTTTTTAAAAATAAATAATGAAATGAATGATCCACATCCCTTTTGATTAGGTGTTTTAGAACGCTGTGCTTTGTACCTCTCTGGTTCACACCTATGGACATTATCATATCAGAACCGGGATACCAAATGGCACCCTGTTCCCTACGTAGTGCACTACTTTTAACCAGAGCCCTAGTGGTCCTGGTCATAAGTAGTGCACTATAAATGGGAATAGGGTTCCATTTTGGGACGTATTCTAATTAATGCATAACGGGTGGAAGGATCTCCACGTCTCTGGGTTTAATTAGGCTTTATAGTTCTGACCTGACACATTGTCAGTTGTGTGGGTGTGTGTGTGTGACAGAGAGAGAGAGAGAGAGAGAGAGAGGAGAGAAAGAGAGAGAGAGACAGAGACAGAGACAGAGAGAGAGAGAGAGAGAGAGAGAGAGAGAGAGAGAGAGAGAGAGAGAGAGAGAGAGAGAGAGAGAGAGAGAGAGAGAGAGAGAGAGAGAGAGAGAGAGAGAGAGAGAGAGAGAGAGAGAGAGAGAGAGAGAGAGAGAAAAAGTGAGAGAGCCTACCAAAGCCCTGGGTCTGGTTGGAGTCATTACAATATGGAAATAGTTAAGACTTATTATAGCAAACTCTAATGGGAACTGACTTTTAACTTCTAATATCTCCCCCTGACTTTTAACTTCTAATATCCCCCCCTGACTTTTAACTTCTTATATCCCCCCCTGACTTTTAACTTCTAATATCCCCCCTGACTTTTAACCTCTAATATCTCCCCTGACTTTTAACCTCTAATATCCCCCCTGACTTTTAACTTCTAATATCCCCCCCTGACTTTTAACTTCTAATATCCCCCCCTGACTTTTAACTTCTAATATCCCCCCTGACTTTTAACTTCTAATATCTCCCCCTGACTTTTAACCTCTAATATCCCCCCTGACTTTTAACTTCTAATATCCCCCCCTGACTTTTAACTTCTAATATCCCCCCTGACTTTTAACTTCTAATATCCCCCCTGACTTTTAACTTCTAATATCTCCCCCTGACTTTTAACTTCTAATATCTCCCCCTGACTTTTAACTTCTAATATCCCCCCTGACTTTTAACTTCTAATATCTCCCCTGACTTTTAACTTCTAATATCCCCCCTGACTTTTAACTTCTAATATCTCCCCCTGACTTTTAACTTCTAATATCCCCCCTGACTTTTAACTTCTAATATCCCCCCTGACTTTTAACTTCTAATATCTCCCCCTGACTTTTAACTTCTAATATCCCCCCTGACTTTTAACTTCTAATATCCCCCCCTGACTTTTAACTTCTAATATCCCCCCTGACTTTTAACTTCTAATATCCCCCCTGACTTTTAACTTCTAATATCCCCCCTGACTTTTAACTTCTAATATCTCCCCCTGACTTTTAACTTCTAATATCTCCCCTGACTTTTAACTTCTAATATCTCCCCTGACTTTTAACTTCTAATATCTCCCCCTGACTTTTAACTTCTAATATCTCCCCCTGACTTTTAACTTCTAATATCCCCCCTGACTTTTAACTTCTAATATCCCCCCCTGACTTTTAACTTCTAATATCTCCCCCTGACTTTTAACTTCTAATATCTCCCCCTGACTTTTAACTTCTAATATCTCCCCCTGACTTTTAACCTCTAATATCCCCCCTGACTTTTAACTTCTAATATCTCCCCTGACTTTTAACTTCTAATATCCCCCCTGACTTTTAACTTCTAATATCTCCCCCTGACTTTTAACCTCTAATATCCCCCCCTGACTTTTAACTTCTAATATCTCCCCCTGACTTTTAACCTCTAATATCCCCCCCTGACTTTTAACTTCTAATATCTCCCCCTGACTTTTAACTTCTAATATCCCCCCTGACTTTTAACTTCTAATATCTCCCCCTTACTTTTAACTTCTAATATCCCCCCTGACTTTTAACTTCTAATATATCCCCCTGACTTTTAACTTCTAATATCTCCCCCTGACTTTTAACTTCTAATATCCCCCCTGACTTTTAACTTCTAATATCCCCCCTGACTTTTAACTTCTAATATCCCCCCTGACTTTTAACTTCTAATATCCCCCCTGACTTTTAACTTCTAATATCCCCCCTGACTTTTAACTTCTAATATCTCCCCCTGACTTTTAACTTCTAATATCCCCCCTGACTTTTAACTTCTAATATCCCCCCTGACTTTTAACTTCTAATATCCCCCCTGACTTTTAACTTCTAATATCTCCCCTGACTTTTAACTTCTAATATCCCCCCTGACTTTTAACTTCTAATATCCCCCCTGACTTTTAACTTCTAATATCTCCCCCTGACTTTTAACTTCTAATATCTCCCCCTGACTTTTAACTTCTAATATCCCCCCTGACTTTTAACTTCTAATATCTCCCCCTGACTTTTAACTTCTAATATCCCCCCTGACTTTTAACTTCTAATATCCCCCCTGACTTTTAACTTCTAATATCTCCCCCTGACTTTTAACTTCTAATATCCCCCCTGACTTTTAACTTCTAATATCCCCCCTGACTTTTAACTTCTAATATCCCCCCTGACTTTTAACTTCTAATATCTCCCCCTGACTTTTAACTTCTAATATCTCCCCTGACTTTTAACTTCTAATATCTCCCCTGACTTTTAACTTCTAATATCCCCCCTGACTTTTAACTTCTAATATCCCCCCTGACTTTTAACTTCTAATATCTCCCCCTGACTTTTAACTTCTAATATCTCCCCCTGACTTTTAACTTCTAATATCCCCCCTGACTTTTAACTTCTAATATCTCCCCTGACTTTTAACTTCTAATATCCCCCCCTGACTTTTAACTTCTAATATCTCCCCTGACTTTTATCTTCTAATATCCCCCCTGACTTTTAACTTCTAATATCTCCCCTGACTTTTAACTTCTAATATCTCCCCTGACTTTTAACTTCTAATATCTCCCCCTGACTTTTAACTTCTAATATCTCCCCTGACTTTTAACTTCTAATATCTCCCCTGACTTTTAACTTCTAATATCCCCCCTGACTTTTAACTTCTAATATCTCCCCCTGACTTTTAACCTCTAATATCCCCCCCTGACTTTTAACTTCTAATATCCCCCCCTGACTTTTAACTTCTAATATCCCCCCTGACTTTTAACTTCTAATATCTCCCCCTGACTTTTAACCTCTAATATCTCCCCCTGACTTTTAACCTCTAATATCCCCCCTGACTTTTAACTTCTAATATCCCCCCTGACTTTTAACTTCTAATATCCCCCCTGACTTTTAACTTCTAATATCTCCCCCTGACTTTTAACCTCTAATATCTCCCCCTGACTTTTAACCTCTAATATCCCCCCTGACTTTTAACTTCTAATATCTCCCCCTGACTTTTAACTTCTAATATCCCCCCCTGACTTTTAACCTCTAATATCCCCGCTGACTTTTAACTTCTAATATCTCCCCCTGACTTTTAACTTCTAATATCCCCCCCTGACTTTTAACTTCTAATATCCCCCCCTGACTTTTAACTTCTAATATCCCCCCTGACTTTTAACTTCTAATATCTCCCCCTGACTTTTAACATCTAATATCCCCCCTGACTTTTAACTTCTAATATCCCCCCTGACTTTTAACATCTAATATCCCCCCTGACTTTTAACTTCTAATATCCCCCCTGACTTTTAACCTCTAATATCTCCCCCTGAATTTTAACCTCTAATATCCCCCCTGACTTTTAACTTCTAATATCTCCCCCTGACTTTTAACCTCTAATATCCCCCCTGACTTTTAACTTCTAATATCTCCCCCTGACTTTTAACTTCTAATATCCCCCCCTGACTTTTAACCTCTAATATCCCCCCTGACTTTTAACTTCTAATATCTCCCCCTGACTTTTAACTTCTAATATCCCCCCTGACTTTTAACTTCTAATATCTCCCCCTGACTTTTAACTTCTAATATCCCCCCTGACTTTTAACTTCTAATATCTCCCCCTGACTTTTAACTTCTAATATCCCCCCTGACTTTTAACTTCTAATATCCCCCCTGACTTTTAACCTCTAATATCCCCCCTGACTTTTAACTTCTAATATCTCCCCCTGACTTTTAACCTCTAATATCCCCCCTGACTTTTAACTTCTAATATCTCCCCCTGACTTTTAACTTCTAATATCCCCCCTGACTTTTAACTTCTAATATCTCCCCCTGACTTTTAACTTCTAATATCCCCCCTGACTTTTAACTTCTAATATCCCCCCTGACTTTTAACTTCTAATATCTCCCCCTGACTTTTAACTTCTAATATCCCCCCCTGACTTTTAACCTCTAATATCCCCCCTGACTTTTAACTTCTAATATCTCCCCCTGACTTTTAACCTCTAATATCCCCCCTGACTTTTAACTTCTAATATCTCCCCCTGACTTTTAACTTCTAATATCCCCCCCTGACTTTTAACCTCTAATATCCCCCCTGACTTTTAACTTCTAATATCTCCCCCTGACTTTTAACTTCTAATATCTCCCCCTGACTTTTAACTTCTAATATCTCCCCCTGACTTTTAACTTCTAATATCTCCCCCTGACTTTTAACTTCTAATATCTCCCCCTGACTTTTAACTTCTAATATCTCCCCCTGACTTTTAACTTCTAATATCTCCCCCTGACTTTTAACTTCTAATATCTCCCCCTGACTTTTAACCTCTAATATCTCCCCCTGACTTTTAACTTCTAATATCCCCCCCTGACTTTTAACCTCTAATATCCCCCCTGACTTTTAACTTCTAATATCTCCCCCTGACTTTTAACTTCTAATATCTCCCCCTGACTTTTAACTTCTAATATCTCCCCCTGACTTTTAACTTCTAATATCTCCCCCTGACTTTTAACTTCTAATATCCCCCCTGACTTTTAACTTCTAATATCCCCCCTGACTTTTAACTTCTAATATCCCCCCTGACTTTTAACTTCTAATATCCCCCCTGACTTTTAACTTCTAATATCCCCCCTGACTTTTAACTTCTAATATCCCCCCTGACTTTTAACTTCTAATATCTCCCCCCTGACTTTTAACTTCTAATATCCCCCCTGACTTTTAACTTCTAATATCCCCCCTGACTTTTAACTTCTAATATCCCCCCTGACTTTTAACTTCTAATATCCCCCCTGACTTTTAACTTCTAATATCCCCCCTGACTTTTAACTTCTAATATCCCCCCTGACTTTTAACTTCTAATATCCCCCCTGACTTTTAACTTCTAATATCCCCCCTGACTTTTAACTTCTAATATCCCCCCTGACTTTTAACTTCTAATATCCCCCCTGACTTTTAACTTCTAATATCCCCCCTGACTTTTAACTTCTAATATCCCCCCTGACTTTTAACTTCTAATATCCCCCCTGACTTTTAACTTCTAATATCTCCCCCTGACTTTTAACTTCTAATATCTCCCCCTGACTTTTAACTTCTAATATCCCCCCTGACTTTTAACTTCTAATATCCCCCCTGACTTTTAACTTCTAATATCCCCCCTGACTTTTAACTTCTTATATCCCCCCTGACTTTTAACCTCTAATATCCCCCCTGACTTTTAACTTCTAATATCTCCCCCTGACTTTTAACTTCTAATATCCCCCCCTGACTTTTAACCTCTAATATCCCCCCTGACTTTTAACTTCTAATATCTCCCCCTGACTTTTAACTTCTAATATCCCCACTGACTTTTAACTTCTAATATCTCCCCCTGACTTTTAACTTCTAATATCCCCCCTGACTTTTAACTTCTAATATCTCCCCCTGACTTTTAACTTCTAATATCCCCCCTGACTTTTAACTTCTAATATCTCCCCCTGACTTTTAACCTCTAATATCCCCCCTGACTTTTAACTTCTAATATCTCCCCCTGACTTTTAACTTCTAATATCCCCCCTGACTTTTAACTTCTAATATCTCCCCCTGACTTTTAACTTCTAATATCCCCCCTGACTTTTAACTTCTAATATCCCCCCTGACTTTTAACTTCTAATATCTCCCCCTGACTTTTAACTTCTAATATCCCCCCCTGACTTTTAACTTCTAATATCCCCCCTGACTTTTAACTTCTAATATCCCCCCTGACTTTTAACTTCTAATATCCCCCCTGACTTTTAACTTCTAATATCTCCCCCTGACTTTTAACTTCTAATATCTCCCCCTGACTTTTAACTTCTAATATCCCCCCTGACTTTTAACTTCTAATATCCCCCCTGACTTTTAACTTCTAATATCCCCCCTGACTTTTAACTTCTTATATCCCCCCTGACTTTTAACCTCTAATATCCCCCCTGACTTTTAACTTCTAATATCTCCCCCTGACTTTTAACTTCTAATATCCCCCCCTGACTTTTAACCTCTAATATCCCCCCTGACTTTTAACTTCTAATATCTCCCCCTGACTTTTAACTTCTAATATCCCCACTGACTTTTAACTTCTAATATCTCCCCCTGACTTTTAACTTCTAATATCCCCCCTGACTTTTAACTTCTAATATCTCCCCCTGACTTTTAACTTCTAATATCCCCCCTGACTTTTAACTTCTAATATCTCCCCCTGACTTTTAACCTCTAATATCCCCCCTGACTTTTAACTTCTAATATCTCCCCCTGACTTTTAACTTCTAATATCCCCCCTGACTTTTAACTTCTAATATCTCCCCCTGACTTTTAACTTCTAATATCCCCCCTGACTTTTAACTTCTAATATCCCCCCTGACTTTTAACTTCTAATATCTCCCCCTGACTTTTAACTTCTAATATCCCCCCCTGACTTTTAACCTCTAATATCCCCCCTGACTTTTAACTTCTAATATCTCCCCCTGACTTTTAACCTCTAATATCCCCACCAACTTTTAACTTCTAATATCTCCCCCTGACTTTTAACTTCTAATATCCCCCCCTGACTTTTAACCTCTAATATCCCCCCTGACTTTGAACTTCTAATATCTCCCCCTGACTTTTAACTTCTAATATCTCCCCCTGACTTTTAACTTCTAATATCTCCCCCTGACTTTTAACTTCTAATATCTCCCCCTGACTTTTAACTTCTAATATCTCCCCCTGACTTTTAACTTCTAATATCTCCCCCTGACTTTTAACTTCTAATATCTCCCCCTGACTTTTAACCTCTAATATCTCCCCCTGACTTTTAACTTCTAATATCCCCCCCTGACTTTTAACCTCTAATATCCCCCCTGACTTTTAACTTCTAATATCTCCCCCTGACTTTTAACTTCTAATATCTCCCCCTGACTTTTAACTTCTAATATCTCCCCTGACTTTTAACTTCTAATATCTCCCCCTGACTTTTAACTTCTAATATCTCCCCTGACTTTTAACTTCTAATATCTCCCCTGACTTTTAACTTCTAATATCCCCCCTGACTTTTAACTTCTAATATCTCCCCCTGACTTTTAACCTCTAATATCCCCCCCTGACTTTTAACTTCTAATATCCCCCCCTGACTTTTAACTTCTAATATCCCCCCTGACTTTTAACTTCTAATATCTCCCCCTGACTTTTAACCTCTAATATCTCCCCCTGACTTTTAACCTCTAATATCCCCCCTGACTTTTAACTTCTAATATCCCCCCTGACTTTTAACTTCTAATATCCCCCCTGACTTTTAACTTCTAATATCTCCCCCTGACTTTTAACCTCTAATATCTCCCCCTGACTTTTAACCTCTAATATCCCCCCTGACTTTTAACTTCTAATATCTCCCCCTGACTTTTAACTTCTAATATCCCCCCCTGACTTTTAACCTCTAATATCCCCGCTGACTTTTAACTTCTAATATCTCCCCCTGACTTTTAACTTCTAATATCCCCCCCTGACTTTTAACTTCTAATATCCCCCCCTGACTTTTAACTTCTAATATCCCCCCTGACTTTTAACTTCTAATATCTCCCCCTGACTTTTAACATCTAATATCCCCCCTGACTTTTAACTTCTAATATCCCCCCTGACTTTTAACATCTAATATCCCCCCTGACTTTTAACTTCTAATATCCCCCCTGACTTTTAACCTCTAATATCTCCCCCTGAATTTTAACCTCTAATATCCCCCCTGACTTTTAACTTCTAATATCTCCCCCTGACTTTTAACCTCTAATATCCCCCCTGACTTTTAACTTCTAATATCTCCCCCTGACTTTTAACTTCTAATATCCCCCCCTGACTTTTAACCTCTAATATCCCCCCTGACTTTTAACTTCTAATATCTCCCCCTGACTTTTAACTTCTAATATCCCCCCTGACTTTTAACTTCTAATATCTCCCCCTGACTTTTAACTTCTAATATCCCCCCTGACTTTTAACTTCTAATATCCCCCCTGACTTTTAACTTCTAATATCCCCCCTGACTTTTAACTTCTAATATCCCCCCTGACTTTTAACCTCTAATATCCCCCCTGACTTTTAACTTCTAATATCTCCCCCTGACTTTTAACCTCTAATATCCCCCCTGACTTTTAACTTCTAATATCTCCCCCTGACTTTTAACTTCTAATATCCCCCCTGACTTTTAACTTCTAATATCTCCCCCTGACTTTTAACTTCTAATATCCCCCCTGACTTTTAACTTCTAATATCCCCCCTGACTTTTAACTTCTAATATCTCCCCCTGACTTTTAACTTCTAATATCCCCCCCTGACTTTTAACCTCTAATATCCCCCCTGACTTTTAACTTCTAATATCTCCCCCTGACTTTTAACCTCTAATATCCCCCCTGACTTTTAACTTCTAATATCTCCCCCTGACTTTTAACTTCTAATATCCCCCCCTGACTTTTAACCTCTAATATCCCCCCTGACTTTTAACTTCTAATATCTCCCCCTGACTTTTAACTTCTAATATCTCCCCCTGACTTTTAACTTCTAATATCTCCCCCTGACTTTTAACTTCTAATATCTCCCCCTGACTTTTAACTTCTAATATCTCCCCCTGACTTTTAACTTCTAATATCTCCCCCTGACTTTTAACTTCTAATATCTCCCCCTGACTTTTAACTTCTAATATCTCCCCCTGACTTTTAACCTCTAATATCTCCCCCTGACTTTTAACTTCTAATATCCCCCCCTGACTTTTAACCTCTAATATCCCCCCTGACTTTTAACTTCTAATATCTCCCCCTGACTTTTAACTTCTAATATCTCCCCCTGACTTTTAACTTCTAATATCTCCCCCTGACTTTTAACTTCTAATATCTCCCCCTGACTTTTAACTTCTAATATCCCCCCTGACTTTTAACTTCTAATATCCCCCCTGACTTTTAACTTCTAATATCCCCCCTGACTTTTAACTTCTAATATCCCCCCTGACTTTTAACTTCTAATATCCCCCCTGACTTTTAACTTCTAATATCCCCCCTGACTTTTAACTTCTAATATCTCCCCCCTGACTTTTAACTTCTAATATCCCCCCTGACTTTTAACTTCTAATATCCCCCCTGACTTTTAACTTCTAATATCCCCCCTGACTTTTAACTTCTAATATCCCCCCTGACTTTTAACTTCTAATATCCCCCCTGACTTTTAACTTCTAATATCCCCCCTGACTTTTAACTTCTAATATCCCCCCTGACTTTTAACTTCTAATATCCCCCCTGACTTTTAACTTCTAATATCCCCCCTGACTTTTAACTTCTAATATCCCCCCTGACTTTTAACTTCTAATATCCCCCCTGACTTTTAACTTCTAATATCCCCCCTGACTTTTAACTTCTAATATCCCCCCTGACTTTTAACTTCTAATATCTCCCCCTGACTTTTAACTTCTAATATCTCCCCCTGACTTTTAACTTCTAATATCCCCCCTGACTTTTAACTTCTAATATCCCCCCTGACTTTTAACTTCTAATATCCCCCCTGACTTTTAACTTCTTATATCCCCCCTGACTTTTAACCTCTAATATCCCCCCTGACTTTTAACTTCTAATATCTCCCCCTGACTTTTAACTTCTAATATCCCCCCCTGACTTTTAACCTCTAATATCCCCCCTGACTTTTAACTTCTAATATCTCCCCCTGACTTTTAACTTCTAATATCCCCACTGACTTTTAACTTCTAATATCTCCCCCTGACTTTTAACTTCTAATATCCCCCCTGACTTTTAACTTCTAATATCTCCCCCTGACTTTTAACTTCTAATATCCCCCCTGACTTTTAACTTCTAATATCTCCCCCTGACTTTTAACCTCTAATATCCCCCCTGACTTTTAACTTCTAATATCTCCCCCTGACTTTTAACTTCTAATATCCCCCCTGACTTTTAACTTCTAATATCTCCCCCTGACTTTTAACTTCTAATATCCCCCCTGACTTTTAACTTCTAATATCCCCCCTGACTTTTAACTTCTAATATCTCCCCCTGACTTTTAACTTCTAATATCCCCCCCTGACTTTTAACTTCTAATATCCCCCCTGACTTTTAACTTCTAATATCCCCCCTGACTTTTAACTTCTAATATCCCCCCTGACTTTTAACTTCTAATATCTCCCCCTGACTTTTAACTTCTAATATCTCCCCCTGACTTTTAACTTCTAATATCCCCCCTGACTTTTAACTTCTAATATCCCCCCTGACTTTTAACTTCTAATATCCCCCCTGACTTTTAACTTCTTATATCCCCCCTGACTTTTAACCTCTAATATCCCCCCTGACTTTTAACTTCTAATATCTCCCCCTGACTTTTAACTTCTAATATCCCCCCCTGACTTTTAACCTCTAATATCCCCCCTGACTTTTAACTTCTAATATCTCCCCCTGACTTTTAACTTCTAATATCCCCACTGACTTTTAACTTCTAATATCTCCCCCTGACTTTTAACTTCTAATATCCCCCCTGACTTTTAACTTCTAATATCTCCCCCTGACTTTTAACTTCTAATATCCCCCCTGACTTTTAACTTCTAATATCTCCCCCTGACTTTTAACCTCTAATATCCCCCCTGACTTTTAACTTCTAATATCTCCCCCTGACTTTTAACTTCTAATATCCCCCCTGACTTTTAACTTCTAATATCTCCCCCTGACTTTTAACTTCTAATATCCCCCCTGACTTTTAACTTCTAATATCCCCCCTGACTTTTAACTTCTAATATCTCCCCCTGACTTTTAACTTCTAATATCCCCCCCTGACTTTTAACCTCTAATATCCCCCCTGACTTTTAACTTCTAATATCTCCCCCTGACTTTTAACCTCTAATATCCCCACCAACTTTTAACTTCTAATATCTCCCCCTGACTTTTAACTTCTAATATCCCCCCCTGACTTTTAACCTCTAATATCCCCCCTGACTTTGAACTTCTAATATCTCCCCCTGACTTTTAACTTCTAATATCTCCCCCTGACTTTTAACTTCTAATATCTCCCCCTGACTTTTAACTTCTAATATCTCCCCCTGACTTTTAACTTCTAATATCTCCCCCTGACTTTTAACTTCTAATATCTCCCCCTGACTTTTAACTTCTAATATCTCCCCCTGACTTTTAACCTCTAATATCTCCCCCTGACTTTTAACTTCTAATATCCCCCCCTGACTTTTAACCTCTAATATCCCCCCTGACTTTTAACTTCTAATATCTCCCCCTGACTTTTAACTTCTAATATCTCCCCCTGACTTTTAACTTCTAATATCTCCCCCTGACTTTTAACTTCTAATATCTCCCCCTGACTTTTAACTTCTAATATCCCCCCTGACTTTTAACTTCTAATATCCCCCCTGACTTTTAACTTCTAATATCCCCCCTGACTTTTAACTTCTAATATCCCCCCTGACTTTTAACTTCTAATATCCCCCCTGACTTTTAACTTCTAATATCCCCCCTGACTTTTAACTTCTAATATCTCCCCCCTGACTTTTAACTTCTAATATCTCCCCCTGACTTTTAACTTCTAATATCTCCCCCTGACTTTTAACTTCTAATATCTCCCCCTGACTTTTAACTTCTAATATCCCCCCTGACTTTTAACTTCTAATATCCCCCCTGACTTTTAACTTCTAATATCCCCCCTGACTTTTAACTTCTAATATCCCCCCTGACTTTTAACTTCTAATATCCCCCCTGACTTTTAACTTCTAATATCCCCCCTGACTTTTAACTTCTAATATCCCCCCTGACTTTTAACATCTAATATCCCCCCTGACTTTTAACTTCTAATATCCCCCCTGACTTTTAACTTCTAATATCCCCCCTGACTTTTAACTTCTAATATCCCCCCTGACTTTTAACTTCTAATATCCCCCCTGACTTTTAACTTCTAATATCCCCCCTGACTTTTAACTTCTAATATCTCCCCCCTGACTTTTAACTTCTAATATCTCCCCCTGACTTTTAACTTCTAATATCCCCCCTGACTTTTAACTTCTAATATCTCCCCCTGACTTTTAACTTCTAATATCCCCCCTGACTTTTAACTTCTAATATCCCCCCTGACTTTTAACTTCTAATATCCCCCCTGACTTTTAACTTCTAATATCCCCCCTGACTTTTAACTTCTAATATCCCCCCTGACTTTTAACTTCTAATATCCAACCTGACTTTTAACTTCTAATATCCCCCCTGACTTTTAACTTCTAATATCCCCCCTGACTTTTAACTTCTAATATCCCCCCTGACTTTTAACTTCTAATATCCCCCCCTGACTTTTAACTTCTAATATCCCCCCCTGACTTTTAACTAATATCTCCCCCTGACTTTTAACTTCTAATATCCCCCCCTGACTTTTAACTTATATCCCCCCCTGACTTTTAACTAATATCTCCCCCTGACTTTTAACTTCTAATATCCCCCTGACTTTTAACTTCTAATATCTCCCCCTGACTTTTAACTTCTAATATCTCCCCTGACTTTTAACTTCTAATATCTCCCCCTGACTTTTAACTTCTAATATCTCCCCTGACTTTTAACTTCTAATATCTCCCCCTGACTTTTAACTTCTAATATCTCCCCCTGACTTTTAATTTCTAATATCCCCCCTGACTTTTAACTTCTAAGATCCCCCCTGACTTTTAACTTCTAATATCCCCCCCTGACTTTTAACTTCTAATATCTCCCCCTGACTTTTAACTTCTAATATCTCCCCTGACTTTTAACTTCTAATATCCCCCCCTGACTTTTAACTTCTAATATCTCCCCCTGACTTTTAACTTCTAATATCTCCCCTGACTTTTAACTTCTAATATCTCCCCCTGACTTTTAACTTCTAATATCTCCCCTGACTTTTAACTTCTAATATCTCCCCCTGACTTTTAACTTCTAATATCTCCCCCTGACTTTTAACTTCTAATATCCCCCCTGACTTTTAACTTCTAATATCCCCCCTGACTTTTAACTTCTAATATCCCCCCTGACTTTTAACTTCTAATATCTCCCCTGACTTTTAACTTCTAATATCTCCCCCTGACTTTTAACTTCTAATATCCCCCCTGACTTTTAACTTCTAATATCCCCCCTGACTTTTAACTTCTAATACCCCCCCTGACTTTTAACTTCTAATATCCCCCCTGACTTTTAACTTCTAATATCCCCCCCTGACTCTTAACTTCTAATATCCCCCCTGACTTTTAACTTCTAATATCTCCCCTGACTTTTAACTTCTAATATCCCCCCTGACTTTTAACTTCTAATATCCCCCCTGACTTTTAACTTCTAATATCCCCCCTGACTTTTAACTTCTAATATCCCCCCTGACTTTTAACTTCTAATATCTCCCCCTGACTTTTAACTTCTAATATCTCCCCTGACTTTTAACTTCTAATATCCCCCCTGACTTTTAACTTCTAATATCTCCCCTGACTTTTAACTTCTAATATCTCCCCCTGACTTTTAACTTCTAATATCTCCCCTGACTTTTAACTTCTAATATCTCCCCTGACTTTTAACTTCTAATATCTCCCCCTGACTTTTAACTTCTAATATCTCCCCTGACTTTTAACCTCTAATATCTCCCCTGACTTTTAACTTCTAATATCTCCCCTGACTTTTAACTTCTAATATCTCCCCCTGACTTTTAACTTCTAATATCTCCCCTGACTTTTAACTTCTAATATCTCCCCTGACTTTTAACTTCTAATATCTCCCCCTGACTTTTAACTTCTAATATCTCCCCTGACTTTTAACTTCTAATATCTCCCCTGACTTTTAACTTCTAATATCTCCCCTGACTTTTAACTTCTAATATCTCCCCTGACTTTTAACTTCTAATATCTCCCCCTGACTTTTAACTTCTAATATCCCCCCTGACTTTTAACTTCTAATATCCCCCCTGACTTTTAACTTCTAATATCTCCCCCTGACTTTTAACTTCTAATATCTCCCCTGACTTTTAACTTCTAATATCTCCCCTGACTTTTAACTTCTAATATCTCCCCTGACTTTTAACTTCTAATATCTCCCCCTGACTTTTAACTTCTAATATCTCCCCTGACTTTTAACTTCTAATATCTCCCCTGACTTTTAACTTCTAATATCTCCCCTGACTTTTAACTTCTAATATCTCCCCCTGACTTTTAACTTCTAATATCTCCCCTGACTTTTAACTTCTAATATCTCCCCCTGACTTTTAACTTCTAATATCTCCCCTGACTTTTAACTTCTAATATCTCCCCTGACTTTTAACTTCTAATATCTCCCCCTGACTTTTAACTTCTAATTATCCCCCCCTGACTTTTAACTAATATCTCCCCCTGACTTTTAACTTCTAATATCCCCCCCTGACTTTTAACTTATATCCCCCCCTGACTTTTAACTAATATCTCCCCCTGACTTTTAACTTCTAATATCCCCCTGACTTTTAACTTCTAATATCTCCCCCTGACTTTTAACTTCTAATATCTCCCCTGACTTTTAACTTCTAATATCTCCCCCTGACTTTTAACTTCTAATATCCCCCCCTGACTTTTAACTTCTAATATCTCCCCCTGACTTTTAACTTCTAATATCTCCCCTGACTTTTAACTTCTAATATCTCCCCCTGACTTTTAACTTCTAATATCTCCCCCTGACTTTTAACTTCTAATATCTCCCCTGACTTTTAACTTCTAATATCTCCCCCTGACTTTTAACTTCTAATATCTCCCCTGACTTTTAACTTCTAATATCTCCCCCTGACTTTTAACTTCTAATATCTCCCCCTGACTTTTAACTTCTAATATCCCCCCTGACTTTTAACTTCTAATATCCCCCCTGACTTTTAACTTCTAATATCCCCCCTGACTTTTAACTTCTAATATCTCCCCTGACTTTTAACTTCTAATATCTCCCCCTGACTTTTAACTTCTAATATCCCCCCTGACTTTTAACTTCTAATATCCCCCCTGACTTTTAACTTCTAATACCCCCCCTGACTTTTAACTTCTAATATCCCCCCTGACTTTTAACTTCTAATATCCCCCCCTGACTCTTAACTTCTAATATCCCCCCTGACTTTTAACTTCTAATATCTCCCCTGACTTTTAACTTCTAATATCCCCCCTGACTTTTAACTTCTAATATCCCCCCTGACTTTTAACTTCTAATATCCCCCCTGACTTTTAACTTCTAATATCCCCCCTGACTTTTAACTTCTAATATCTCCCCCTGACTTTTAACTTCTAATATCTCCCCTGACTTTTAACTTCTAATATCCCCCCTGACTTTTAACTTCTAATATCTCCCCTGACTTTTAACTTCTAATATCTCCCCCTGACTTTTAACTTCTAATATCTCCCCTGACTTTTAACTTCTAATATCTCCCCTGACTTTTAACTTCTAATATCTCCCCCTGACTTTTAACTTCTAATATCTCCCCTGACTTTTAACCTCTAATATCTCCCCTGACTTTTAACTTCTAATATCTCCCCTGACTTTTAACTTCTAATATCTCCCCCTGACTTTTAACTTCTAATATCTCCCCTGACTTTTAACTTCTAATATCTCCCCTGACTTTTAACTTCTAATATCTCCCCCTGACTTTTAACTTCTAATATCTCCCCTGACTTTTAACTTCTAATATCTCCCCTGACTTTTAACTTCTAATATCTCCCCTGACTTTTAACTTCTAATATCTCCCCTGACTTTTAACTTCTAATATCTCCCCCTGACTTTTAACTTCTAATATCCCCCCTGACTTTTAACTTCTAATATCCCCCCTGACTTTTAACTTCTAATATCTCCCCCTGACTTTTAACTTCTAATATCTCCCCTGACTTTTAACTTCTAATATCTCCCCTGACTTTTAACTTCTAATATCTCCCCTGACTTTTAACTTCTAATATCTCCCCCTGACTTTTAACTTCTAATATCTCCCCTGACTTTTAACTTCTAATATCTCCCCTGACTTTTAACTTCTAATATCTCCCCTGACTTTTAACTTCTAATATCTCCCCCTGACTTTTAACTTCTAATATCTCCCCTGACTTTTAACTTCTAATATCTCCCCCTGACTTTTAACTTCTAATATCTCCCCTGACTTTTAACTTCTAATATCTCCCCTGACTTTTAACTTCTAATATCTCCCCCTGACTTTTAACTTCTAATATCTCCCCCTGACTTTTAACTTATAATATCCCCCCTGACTTTTAACTTCTAATATCTCCCCTGACTTTTAACTTCTAATATCTCCCCTGACTTTTAACTTCTAATATCTCCCCCTGACTTTTAACATCTAATATCCCCCCCTGACTTTTAACTTCTAATATCTCCCCCTGGCTTTTAACATCTAATATCCCCCCCTGACTTTTAACTTCTAATATCTCCCCCTGACTTTTAACTTCTAATATCTCCCCTGACTTTTAACTTCTAATATCTCCCCCTGACTTTTAACTTCTAATATCTCCCCTGACTTTTAACTTCTAATATCTCCCCCTGACTTTTAACTTCTAATATCCCCCCCTGACTTTTAACTTCTAATATCTCCCCTGACTTTTAACTTCTAATATCTCCCCCTGACTTTTAACTTCTAATATCCCCCTGACTTTTAACTTCTAATATCCCCCCTGACTTTTAACTTCTAATATCCCCCCTGACTTTTAACTAATATCCCCCCCTGACTTTTAACTTCTAATATCCCCCCCTGACTTTTAACTAATATCTCCCCCTGACTTTTAACTTCTAATATCCCCCCTGACTTTTAACTAATATCCCCCCCTGACTTTTAACTTCTAATATCCCCCCCTGACTTTTAACTAATATCTCCCCCTGACTTTTAACTTCTAATATCCCCCTGACTTTTAACTTCTAATATCCCCCTGACTTTTAACTTCTAATATCCCCCCTGACTTTTAACTAATATCCCCCCCTGACTTTTAACTTCTAATATCCCCCCCTGACTTTTAACTTCTAATATCCCCCCCTGACTTTTAACTAATATCTCCCCCTGACTTTTAACTTCTAATATCCCCCCCTGACTTTTAACTTATATCCCCCCCTGACTTTTAACTAATATCTCCCCCTGACTTTTAACTTCTAATATCCCCCTGACTTGTAACTTCTAATATCCCCCCTGACTTTTAACTTCTAATATCCCCCTGACTTTTAACTTCTAATATCCCCCTGACTTTTAACTTCTAATATCCCCCCTGACTTTTAACTTCTAATATCCCCCTGACTTTTAACTTCTAATATCCCCCCCTGACTTTTAACTTCTAATATCCCCCCCTGACTTTTAACTAATATCTCCCCCTGACTTTTAACTTCTAATATCCCCCCCTGACTTTTAACTTATATCCCCCCCTGACTTTTAACTAATATCTCCCCCTGACTTTTAACTTCTAATATCCCCCTGACTTTTAACTTCTAATATCTCCCCCTGACTTTTAACTTCTAATATCCCCCCCTGACTTTTAACTTATATCCCCCCCTGACTTTTAACTAATATCTCCCCCTGACTTTTAACTTCTAATATCCCCCTGACTTTTAACTTCTAATATCTCCCCCTGACTTTTAACTTCTAATATCCCCCCTGACTTTTAACTTCTAATATCCCCCTGACTTTTAACTTCTAATATCCCCCCTGACTTTTAACCTCTAATATCCCCCTGACTTTTAACTTCTAATATCCCCCCTGACTTTTAACTTCTAATATCCCCCTGACTTTTAACTTCTAATATCTCCCCCTGACTTTTAACTTCTAATATCCCCCCTGACTTTTAACTTCTAATATCCCCCTGACTTTTAACTTCTAATATCCCCCCTGACTTTTAACTTCTAATATCCCCCTGACTTTTAACTTCTAATATCTCCCCCTGACTTTTAACTTCTAATATCCCCCCTGACTTTTAACTTCTAATATCCCCCTGACTTTTAACTTCTAATATCTCCCCCTGACTTTTAACTTCTAATATCCCCCCTGACTTTTAACTTCTAATATCCCCCTGACTTTTAACCTCTAATATCCCCCCTGACTTTTAACCTCTAATATCTCCCCCTGACTTTTAACCTCTAATATCCCCCCTGACTTTTAACCTCTAATATCTCCCCCTGACTTTTAACTTCTAATATCTCCCCCTGACTTTTAACTTCTAATATCTCCCCCGACTTTTAACCTCTAATATCTCCCCCTGACTTTTAACTTCTAATATCTCCCCCGACTTTTAACTTCTAATATCCCCCCTGACTTTTAACCTCTAATATCTCCCCTGACTTTTAACCTCTAATATCTCCCCCTGACTTTTAACTTCTAATATCCCCCCTGACTTTTAACCTCTAATATCCCCCCTGACTTTTAACCTCTAATATCCCCCCTGACTTTTAACCTCTAATATCCCCCCTGACTTTTAACCTCTAATATCTCCCCCTGACTTTTAACCTCTAATATCTCCCCCTGACTTTTAACCTCTAATATCTCCCCCTGACTTTTAACTTCTAATATCTCCCCCGACTTTTAACCTCTAATATCTCCCCCTGACTTTTAACTTCTAATATCTCCCCCGACTTTTAACTTCTAATATCTCCCCCTGACTTTTAACTTCTAATATCTCCCCTGACTTTTAACTTCTAATATCTCCCCCTGACTTTTAACCTCTAATATCTCCCCTGACTTTTAACTTCTAATATCTCCCCTGACTTTTAACTTCTAATATCTCCCCCTGACTTTTAACCTCTAATATCTCCCCCTGACTTTTAACTTCTAATATCTCAACTGACTTTTAACTTCTAATATCTCCCCCTGACTTTTAACTTCTAATATCTCCCCTGACTTTTAACTTCTAATATCCCCCCTGACTTTTAACCTCTAATATCCCCCCTGACTTTTAACCTCTAATATCCCCCCTGACTTTTAACCTCTAATATCCCCCCTGACTTTTAACCTCTAATATCTCCCCCTGACTTTTAACTTCTAATATCTCCCCTGACTTTTAACTTCTAATATCTCCCCCTGACTTTTAACTTCTAATATCTCCCCCTGACTTTTAACTTCTAATATCTCCCCCGACTTTTAACTTCTAATATCTCCCCTGACTTTTAACCTCTAATATCTCCCCCGACTTTTAACTTCTAATATCTCCCCCGACTTTTAACTTCTAATATCTCCCCTGACTTTTAACCTCTAATATCTCCCCTGACTTTTAACCTCTAATATCTCCCCCGACTTTTAACTTCTAATATCTCCCCCCGACTTTTAACCTCTAATATCTCCCCCTGACTTTTAACTTCTAATATCTCCCCCGACTTTTAACCTCTAATATCTCCCCCTGACTTTTAACTTCTAATATCTCCCCCCGACTTTTAACCTCTAATATCTCCCCCTGACTTTTAACTTCTAATATCTCCCCCTGACTTTTAACCTCTAATATCTCCCCCTGACTTTTAACTTCTAATATCTCCCCCGACTTTTAACTTCTAATATCTCCCCCCGACTTTTAACCTCTAATATCTCCCCCTGACTTTTAACTTCTAATATCTCCCCCCGACTTTTAACCTCTAATATCTCCCCCTGACTTTTAACCTCTAATATCTCCCCCGACTTTTAACTTCTAATATCTCCCCCCGACTTTTAACCTCTAATATCTCCCCCTGACTTTTAACTTCTAATATCTCCCCCGACTTTTAACCTCTAATATCTCCCCCTGACTTTTAACTTCTAATACCTCCCCCCGACTTTTAACCTCTAATATCTCCCCCTGACTTTTAACCTCTAATATCTCCCCCGACTTTTAACTTCTAATATCTCCCCCCGACTTTTAACCTCTAATATCTCCCCCTGACTTTTAACTTCTAATATCTCCCCCGACTTTTAACTTCTAATATCTCCCCCGACTTTTAACCTCTAATATCTCCCCTGACTTTTAACCTCTAATATCTCCCCCGACTTTTAACTTCTAATATCTCCCCCCGACTTTTAACCTCTAATATCTCCCCCTGACTTTTAACTTCTAATATCTCCCCCGACTTTTAACCTCTAATATCTCCCCTGACTTTTAACCTCTAATATCTCCCCCTGACTTTTAACCTCTAATATCTCCACCGACTTTTAACTTCTAATATCTCCCCCCGACTTTTAACCTCTAATATCTCCCCCGACTTTTAACTTCTAATATCTCCCCCCGACTTTTAACCTCTAATATCTCCCCCCGACTTTTAACCTCTAATATCTCCCCCGACTTTTAACTTCTAATATCTCCCCCCGACTTTTAACCTCTAATATCTCCCCCTGACTTTTAACTTCTAATATCTCCCCCGACTTTTAACCTCTAATATCTCCCCTGACTTTTAACCTCTAATATCTCCCCCTGACTTTTAACCTCTAATATCTCCCCCGACTTTTAACTTCTAATATCTCCCCCCGACTTTTAACCTCTAATATCTCCCCCTGACTTTTAACCTCTAATATCTCCCCCGACTTTTAACTTCTAATATCTCCCCCCGACTTTTAACTTCTAATATCTCCCCCTGACTTTTAACTTCTAATATCTCCCCCGACTTTTAACTTCTAATATCTCCCCCCGACTTTTAACCTCTAATATCTCCCCCGACTTTTAACTTCAAATATCTCCCCCGACTTTTAACTTCTAATATCTCCCCCTGACTTTTAACTTCTAATATCTCCCCCTGACTTTTAACCTCTAATATCTCCCCCGACTTTTAACTTCTAATATCTCCCCTGACTTTTAACCTCTAATATCCCCCCTGACTTTTAACCTCTAATATCTCCCCTGACTTTTAACCTCTAATATCCCCCCTGACTTTTAACCTCTAATATCCCCCCTGACTTTTAACCTCTAATATCCCCCCTGACTTTTAACCTCTAATATCTCCCCCTGACTTTTAACCTCTAATATCTCCCCCTGACTTTTAACCTCTAATATCTCCCCTGACTTTTAACCTCTAATATCTCCCCCTGACTTTTAACTTCTAATATCTCCCCCTGACTTTTAACCTCTAATATCTCCCATGACTTTTAACTTCTAATATCCCCCCTGACTTTTAACTTCTAATATCTCGCCCTGACTTTTAACCTCTAATATCTCCCCCTGACTTTTAACCTCTAATATCTCCCCCTGACTTTTAACCTCTAATATCTCCCCCTGACTTTTAACCTCTAATATCTCCCCCTGACTTTTAACCTCTAATATCCCCCCTGACTTTTAACCTATAATATCTCCCCATGACTTTTAACCTCTAATATCTCCCCCTGACTTTTAACCTCTAATATCTCCCCCTGACTTTTAACCTCTAATATCCCCCCTGACTTTTAACCTCTAATATCTCCCCCTGACTTTTAAGCTCTAATATCCCCCCTGACTTTTAACTTCTAATTTCTCCCCCTGACTTTTAACCTCTAATATCTCCCCCTGACTTTTAACCTCTAATATCTCCCCCTGCCTTTTAACCTCTAATATCCCCCCCCGACTTTTAACTTCTAATATCTCCCCAGACTTTTAACCTCTAATATCCCCCCTGACTTTTAACTTCTAATATCTCCCCCTGACTTTTAACCTCTAATATCCCCCCTGACTTTTAACCTCTAATATCCCCCCTGACTTTTAACTTCTAATATCCCCCCTGACTTTTAACTTCTAATATCTCCCCCTGACTTTTAACCTCTAATATCCCCCCTGACTTTTAACCTCTAATATCCCCCCTGACTTTTAACCTCTAATATCTCCCCCTGACTTTTAACCTCTAATATCTCCCCCTGACTTTTAACCTCTAATATCTCCCCCTGACTTTTAACCTCTAATATCCCCCCTGACTTTTAACCTCTAATATCCCCCCTGACTTTTAACCTCTAATATTTCCCCCTGACTTTTAACCTCTAATATCCCCCCTGACTTTTAACCTCTAATATCCCCCCTGACTTTTAACTTCTAATATCCCCCCTGACTTTTAACTTCTAATATCTCCCCCTGACTTTTAACCTCTAATATCCCCCCTGACTTTTAACCTCTAATATCCCCCTTGACTTTTAACTTCTAATATCCCCCCTGACTTTTAACTTCTAATATCCCCCCCTGACTTTTAACTTCTAATATCTCCCCCTGACTTTTAACCTCTAATATCCCCCCTGACTTTTAACTTCTAATATCCCCCCCTGACTTTTAACCTCTAATATCTCCCCTGACTTTTAACCTCTAATATCCCCCCTGACTTTTAACCTCTAATATCTCCCCCTGACTTTTAACCTCTAATATCTCCCCCTGACTTTTAACTTCTAATATCTCCCCTGACTTTTAACTTCTAATATCTCCCCTGACTTTTAACCTCTAATATCTCCCCCTGACTTTTAACTTCTAATATCCCCCCTGACTTTTAACCTCTAATATCCCCCCCTGACTTTTAACTTCTAATATCTCCCCTGACTTTTAACTTCTAATATCCCCCCTGACTTTTAACTTCTAATATCCCCCCCTGACTTTTAACTTCTAATATCTCCCCTGACTTTTAACTTCTAATATCTCCCCCTGACTTTTAACTTCTAATATCCCCCCTGACTTTTAACTTCTAATATCTCCCCCTGACTTTTAACTTCTAATATCCCCCCTGACTTTTAACTTCTAATATCCCCCCTGACTTTTAACCTCTAATATCCCCCCTGACTTTTAACTTCTAATATCTCCCCCTGACTTTTAACTTCTAATATCCCCCCTGACTTTTAACTTCTAATATCTCCCCGACTTTTAACTTCTAATATCTCCCCCTGACTTTTAACTTCTAATATCCCCCCTGACTTTTAACTTCTAATATCCCCCCTGACTTTTAACTTCTAATATCTCCCCTGACTTTTAACTTCTAATATCCCCCCTGACTTTTAACTTCTAATATCTCCCCGACTTTTAACTTCTAATATCCCCCCTGACTTTTAACTTCTAATATCCCCCCTGACTTTTAACTTCTAATATCCCCCCTGACTTTTAACTTCTAATATCTCCCCCTGACTTTTAACTTCTAATATCCCCCCTGACTTTTAACTTCTAATATCTCCCCTGACTTTTAACTTCTAATATCTCCCCCTGACTTTTAACTTCTAATATCCCCCCTGTCTTTTAACTTCTAATATCTCCCCTGACTTTTAACTTCTAATATCCCCCCTGACTTTTAACTTCTAATATCTCCCCGACTTTTAACTTCTAATATCCCCCCTGACTTTTAACTTCTAATATCCCCCCTGACTTTTAACTTCTAATATCTCCCCGACTTTTAACTTCTAATATCTCCCCCTGACTTTTAACTTCTAATATCCCCCCTGACTTTTAACTTCTAATATCCCCCCTGACTTTTAACTTCTAATATCTCCCCTGACTTTTAACTTCTAATATCCCCCCTGACTTTTAACTTCTAATATCTCCCCGACTTTTAACTTCTAATATCCCCCCTGACTTTTAACTTCTAATATCCCCCCTGACTTTTAACTTCTAATATCCCCCCTGACTTTTAACTTCTAATATCTCCCCTGACTTTTAACTTCTAATATCCCCCCTGACTTTTAACTTCTAATATCTCCCCGACTTTTAACTTCTAATATCCCCCCTGACTTTTAACTTCTAATATCCCCCCTGACTTTTAACTTCTAATATCTCCCCGACTTTTAACTTCTAATATCTCCCCCTGACTTTTAACCTCTAATATCCCCCCTGACTTTTAACTTCTAATATCCCCCCTGACTTTTAACTTCTAATATCTCCCCTGACTTTTAACTTCTAATATCTCCCCCTGACTTTTAACTTCTAATATCTCCCCTGACTTTTAACTTCTAATATCTCCCCCTGACTTTTAACTTCTAATATCCCCCCTGACTTTTAACTTCTAATATCCCCCCTGACTTTTAACTTCTAATATCTCCCCTGACTTTTAACTTCTAATATCTCCCCTGACTTTTAACTTCTAATATCCCCCCTGACTTTTAACTTCTAATATCCCCCCTGACTTTTAACTTCTAATATCTCCCCGACTTTTAACTTCTAATATCTCCCCCTGACTTTTAACTTCTAATATCCCCCCTGACTTTTAACTTCTAATATCCCCCCTGACTTTTAACCTCTAATATCCCCCCTGACTTTTAACCTCTAATATCTCCCCCTGACTTTTAACCTCTAATATCTCCCCCTGACTTTTAACTTCTAATATCTCCCCTGACTTTTAACCTCTAATATCCCCCCTGACTTTTAACTTCTAATATCCCCCCTGACTTTTAACCTCTAATATCCCCCCTGACTTTTAACTTCTAATATCTCCCCCTGACTTTTAACCTCTAATATCCCCCCTGACTTTTAACTTCTAATATCCCCCCTGACTTTTAACCTCTAATATCCCCCCTGACTTTTAACTTCTAATATCTCCCCCTGACTTTTAACTTCTAATATCCCCCCTGACTTTTAACTTCTAATATCCCCCCTGACTTTTAACCTCTAATATCTCCCCCTGACTTTTAACCTCTAATATCTCCCCCTGACTTTTAACTTCTAATATCCCCCCTGACTTTTAACTTCTAATATCTCCCCCTGACTTTTAACTTCTAATATCCCCCCTGACTTTTAACTTCTAATATCTCCCCCTGACTTTTAACTTCTAATATCCCCCCTGACTTTTAACTTCTAATATCTCCCCCTGACTTTTAACTTCTAATATCTCCCCCTGACTTTTAACCTCTAATATCCCCCCTGACTTTTAACAGTTCATATTGAAACAATATATAGGAGGGAAGAGTGATCACAACATTGCCTGCATCACAATTGGCACCCATATGCTGTTTATAGTACACTACTGTTGATCAGGGCCCATATCCTGTTTATAGTTCACTACTGTTGATCAGGGCCCATATCCTGTTTATAGTCCACTACTGTTGATCAGGGCCCATATCCTGTTTATAGTCCACTACTGTTGATCAGGGCCCATATCCTGTTTATAGTACACTACTGTTGATCAGGGCCCATATCCTGTTTATAGTCCACTACTGTTGATCAGGGCCCATATCCTGTTTATAGTACAGTACTGTTGATCAGGGCCCATATCCTGTTTATAGTACACTACTGTTGATCAGGGCCCATATCCTGTTTATAGTACACTACTGTTGATCAGGGCCCATATCCTGTTTATAGTCCACTACTGTTGATCAGGGCCCATATCCTGTTTATAGTACACTACTGTTGATCAGGACCCATATCCTGTTTATAGGACACTACTGTTGATCAGGGCCCATATCCTGTTTATAGTACACTACTGTTGATCAGGGCCCATATCCTGTTTATAGTACACTGCTGTTGATCAGGGCCCATATCCTGTTTATAGGACACTACTGTTGATCAGGGCCCATATCCTGTTTATAGTACACTACTGTTGATCAGGGCCCATATCCTGTTTATAGTACACTACTGTTGATCAGGACCCATATCCTGTTTATAGGACACTACTGTTGATCAGGGCCCATATCCTGTTTATAGTACACTACTGTTGATCAGGGCCCATATCCTGATTATAGTACACTACTGTTGATCAGGGCCCATATCCTGTTTATAGTACACTACTGTTGATCAGGGCCCATATCCTGTTTATAGTCCACTACTGTTGATCAGGGCCCATATCCTGTTTATAGTACACTACTGTTGATCAGGGCCCATATCCTGTTTATAGTACACTACTGTTGATCAGGGCCCATATCCTGTTTATAGTACACTACTGTTGATCAGGGCCCATATCCTGTTTATAGTACACTACTGTTGATCAGGGCCCATATCCTGTTTATAGTACACTACTGTTGATCAGGGCCCATATCCTGTTTATAGTACACTACTGTTGATCAGGGCCCATATCCTGTTTATAGTCCACTACTGTTGATCAGGGCCCATATCCTGTTTATAGTCCACTACTGTTGATCAGGGCCCATATCCTGTTTATAGTACACTACTGTTGATCAGGGCCCATATCCTTTTTATAGTCCACTACTGTTGATCAGGGCCCATATCCTGTTTATAGTACACTACTGTTGATCAGGGCCCATATCCTGTTTATAGTACACTACTGTTGATCAGGGCCCATATCCTGTTTATAGTACACTACTGTTGATCAGGACCCATATCCTGTTTATAGTCCACTACTGTTGATCAGGGCCCATATCCTGTTAATAGTACCATACTGTTGATCAGGGCCCATATCCTGTTTATAGTCCACTACTGTTGATCAGAGCTCATGTAGCCCTGTATCCATGTAGCCTTGTAGCCATGTAGCCATGTAGCCTTGTAGCCATGTAGCCATGTAGCCATGTAACCTTGTAACCATGTAGCCATGTAGCCATGTAGCCATGTAGCCTTGTAGCCATGTAGCCATGTAGCCATGTAACCATGTAGCCATGTAACCATGTAACCATGTAGCCATGTAACCATGTAGCCATGTAACCATGTAGCCATGTAGCCATGTAACCATGTAGCCATGTAGCCATGTAGCCATGTCGCCATGTCGCCATGTAACCATGTAACCTTGTAGCCATGTAGCCATGTAGCCATGTAACCATGTCGCCATGTAACCATGTAGCCATGTAACCATGTAACCTTGTAACCATGTAACCATGTAACCATGTAGCCATGTAGCCATGTAACCATGTAGCCATGTAGCCATGTAACCATGTAGCCATGTAACCATGTAGCCATGTAGCCATGTATCCATGTAGCCATGTAACCATGTAGCCATGTAACCATGTAGCCATGTAGCCATGTAACCTTGTAACCATGTAGCCATGTAACCATGCAACCATGTAGCCATGTAGCCACGTAGCCATGTAACCATGTAGCCATGTAACCATGTAGCCATGTAGCCATGTAGCCATGTAACCATGTAGCCTTGTAGCCATGTAGCCATGTAACTATTACACAATCTTCTGATCTACCTAACTTCACTGTTAAAGTATTAAAAACATCAAATGACATTGTATTTGTCACGCGCCGAATACAACAGGTTTACAGTGTTACAGTGAAATGCTTATTTACAAGCCCTTAATAAACAACAATGCAGTTTTAAGAAACAAATAATTAAAGAGCAACAAATAACAATAGGAGGCTAGCTATATTATGCCAGCAGCATACCACCCTGCATACCACTGCTGGCTTGCTTCTGAAGCTAAGCAGGGTTGGTCCTGGTCAGTCCCTGGATGGGAGACCAGGTGCTGCTGGAAGTGGTGTTGGAGGGCCAGTAGGAGGCACTCTTTCCTCTGGTCTAAACAAAGATCCCAATGCCCCAGGGCAGTGATTGGGGACACTGCTCTGTGTAGGGTGCCGTCTTTCGGATGGGACGTTAAACGGGTGTCCTGACTCTCTGAGGTCATTAAAGATCCCATGGCACTTATCGTAAGAGTAGGGGTGTTAACCCCGGTGTCCTGGCTAAATTCCCAATCTGGCCCTCAACCATCACGGTCACCTAATAATCCCCAGTTTACAATTGGCTCATTCATCCCCCTCCTCTCCCCTGTAACTATTCCCCAGGTCGTTGCTGCAAATGAGAACGTGTTCTCAGTCAACTTACCTGGTAAAATAAAAATATACAGGGTGTTACGGTACAGAGTCAGTGCGGAGGCTATATACAGGGTGTTACGGTACTGAGTCAATGTGGAGGCTATATACAGGGTATTACGGTACTGAGTCAATGTGGAGGCTATATACAGGGTGTTACGGTACTGAGTCAATGTGGAGGCTATATACAGGGTATTACGGTACTGAGTCAATGTGGAGGCTATATACAGGGTGTTACGGTACTGAGTCAATGTGGAGGCTATATACAGGGTGTTACGGTACTGAGTCAATGTGGAGGCTATATACAGGGTGTTACGGTACTGAGTCAATGTGGAGGCTATATACAGGGTATTACGGTACTGAGTCAATGTGGAGGCTATATACAGGGGGTAACAGTACAGAGTCAATGTGGAGGCTATATACAGGGGGTACCGGTACAGAGTCAATGTGGAGGCTATATACAGGGGGTACTGGTACAGAGTCAATGTGGAGGCTATACACAGGGGGGTACCGGTACAGAGTCAATGTGGAGACTATATACAGGGGGGTACTGGTACAGAGTCAATGTGGAGGCTATATACAGGGGGGTACTGGTACAGAGTCAATGTGGAGGCTATAAACAGGGGGTACCGGTACAGAGTCAATGTGGAGGCTATATACAGGGGGGTACTGGTACAGAGTCAATGTGGAGGCTATATACAGGGGGGGGACTGGTACAGAGTCAATGTGGAGGCTATATACAGGGAGTACCAGTACAGAGTCAATGTGGAGGCTATATACAGGGGGTAACAGTACAGAGACAATGTGGAGGCTATATACAGGGGGTAACAGTACAGAGACAATGTGGAGGCTATATACAGGGGGTAACAGTACAGAGTCAATATGGAGGCTATATACAGGGGGGTACTGGTACAGAGTCAATGTGGAGGCTATATACAGGGGGTACCGGTACAGAGTCAATGTGGAGGCTATATACAGGGTGTACCGGTACAGAGTCAATGTGGAGGCTGTATACAGGGGGTACCAGTACAGAGTCAATGTGGAGGCTATATACAGGGGGTACTGGTACAGAGTCAATGTGGAGGCTATATACAGGGGGTACCAGTACAGAGTCAATGTGGAGGCTATATACAGGGGGTACCGGTACAGAGTATATACCGGTATATACAAATAGTCTGGGTGGCCATTTGATGAGCTGTTCAGGAGTCTTATGGCTGGGGGGGTAGAAGCTGTTTAGAAGCCTCAGAGATACTAAACAAGGTTGACCGCTTGAGGTTCCTCTGGTCAGGTAAATCCACCTTCAGTTTTAATGCCCCATTTTTTTGGAATAACCTGCAGTCTTGATTCCCTGGTGTCACGAGGGCAGTTTAGGAGTCTAATGTTGAATTTGTTAAATGAGAATTGCATCTTTATTTGATTAAAATATTAGCTTTTTTTGAAATTGTAACCTGTAGTAAAAAAATAAATACAATTGTAATGTTCCTGTAGATTTAGTTGAATTTGTTGTCCTCGGGGAACTGAGAATGAAGCCCTGGTCTCCATGGGCTCCCTTGATTAAATAAAAGTTACATAAAATTCAACTCTCTCTCTCTCTCTCTCTGAGACGAGGTGAAGTGGCTGAGAAATAACCAGACTGACACACGCACAGACCGTGCTTTGACGCGGAGCGCAGAGAGGAAGGCAGAGAGGGAGGCAGGGAGGAAGGAAGGCAGAGAGGCAGGGAGGTTAGGGAGAGAGGGAGGGAGGTAGGTTAGGGAGGCAGGCAGGGAGGGAGGGAGGCAGGCAGGGAGGTTAGGGAGGGAGGCAGGGAGGGAGGGAGGCAGGCAGGGAGGTTAGGGAGGGAGGCAGGGAGGGAGGCAGAGCGGGAGGCAGGGAGGGAGGGAGGGAGGGAGGGAGGGAGGCAGGGAGGGAGGCAGAGCGGGAGGCAGGCTGGGAGGCTGGTGCCTGCTGCATTGATTAGTCTCTGCCAGTTTTCCAGACACTTTTAATCTCTGTGAAATGCTAAAGAGGCAATCAAAGGGATTGGCGGGGCGGCTGCCTCCTGCCTGCCTCCCTCCCTCCCCTCCCCCCTCCCTCCATCCCCTCCCTCCCCACCCCCCTCCCTACCCTCCCCTCCCCCTCCCTCCCCCTCCCTCCAGTGTAGTAATCCTGTCTCATCATTGCAGGGTGTTCAGACCCACATTTAATGAAGGGGAAGGCTTGACCTCAGGACGTATTGATTCCTTAAACCCCCCAAACCAAGTATAGACGGAATGGTCTGCTGTATAATGAAGCTGGGCTATGGATTTTACCCTGCTGGTTTCTGCTGCTGCTGGCTGGCTCCTTCCAACAGATGGCACTCCATCTCAGTACTATGCTAAAGTATCAAAGATAACCCTATATGACTTAAGAAAGTAAAGCAATTCCTCTGGTTAGAAAGTGACTTGTTTGTGGCAAGGGCATGCCAGTCTGTCACATCTACATGCCTCTCTCAATTCAATTCAATTCAATTCAAGGGGCTTTATTGGCATGGGAAACATGTGTTAACATTGCCAAAGCAAGTGAGGTAGATAATATACAAAAGTGAAATAAACAATACAAATTAACAGTAAACATTACACATACAGAAGTTTCAAAACAAAAAAGAAATGTCATATTATATATATACAGTGTTGTAACAATGTACAAATGGTTAAAGCACACAAGTTAAAATAAATAAGCATAAATATGGGTTGTATTTACAATGGTGTTTGTTCTTCACTGGTTGCCCTTTTCTTGTGGCAACAGGTCACAAATCTTGCTGCTGTGATGGCACACTGTGGAATTTCACCCAGTAGATATGGGAGTTTATCAAAATTGGATTTGTTTTCGAATTCTTTGTGGATCTGTGTAATCTGAGGGAAATATGTCTCTCTAATATGGTCATACATTGGGCAGGAGGTTAGGAAGTGCAGCTCAGTTTCCACCTCATTTTGTGGGCAGTGAGCACATAGCCTGTCTTCTCTTGAGAGCCATGTCTGCCTACGGCGGCCTTTCTCAATAGCAAGGCTATGCTCACTGAGTCTGTACATAGTCAAAGCTTTCCTTAAGTTTGGGTCAGTCACAGTGGTCAGGTATTCTGCCACTGTGTACTCTCTGTTTAGGGCCAAATAGCATTCTAGTTTGCTCTGTTTTTTTGTTAATTCTTTCCAATGTGTCAAGTAATTATCTTTTTGTTTTCTCATGATTTGGTTGGGTCTAATTGTGCTGTTGTCCTGGGGCTCTGTGGGGTGTGTTTGTGTTTGTGAACAGAGCCCTAGGACCAGCTTGCTTAGGGGACTCTTCTCCAGGTTCATCTCTCTGTAGGTGATGGCTTTGTTATGGAAGGTTTGGGAATCGCTTCCTTTTAGGTGGTTGTAGAATTTAACGGCTCTTTTCTCGATTTTGATAATTAGTGGGTATCGGCCTAATTCTGCTCTGCATGCATTATTTGGTGTTCTACGTTGTACACGGAGGATATTTTTGCAGAATTCTGCATGCAGAGTCTCAATTTGGTGTTTGTCCCATTTTGTGAAATCTTGGTTGGTGAGCGGACCCCAGACCTCACAACCATAAAGGGCAATGGGCTCTATGACTGATTCAAGTATTTTTAGCCAGATCCTAATTGGTATGTTGAAATTTATGTTCCTTTTGATGGCATAGAATGCCCTTCTTGCCTTGTCTCTCAGGTCGTTCACAGCTCTGTGGAAGCTACCTGTGGTGCTGATGTTTAGGCCGAGGTATGTATAGTTTTTTGTGTGCTCTAGGGCAACGGTGTCTAGATGGAATTTGTGGTCCTGGCGACTGGACCTTTTTTGGAACACCATTATTTTGGTCTTACTGAGATTTACTGTCAGGGCCCAGGTCTGACAGAATCTGTGCAGAAGATCTAGGTGCTGCTGTAGGCCCTCCTTGGTTGGTGACAGAAGCACCAGATCATCAGCAAACAGTAGACATTTGACTTCGGATTCTAGTAGGGTGAGACCGGGTGCTGCAGACTGTTCTAGTGCCCGCGCCAATTCGTTGATATATATGTTGAAGAGGGTGGGGCTTAAGCTGCATCCCTGTCTCACCCCACGACCCTGTGTGAAGAAATGTGTATGTTTTTTGCCAATTTTAACCGCACACTTGTTGTTTGTGTACATGGATTTTATGATGTCGTATGTTTTACCCCCAACACCACTTTCCATCAATTTGTATAGCAGACCCTCATGCCAAATTGAGTCGAAGGCTTTTTTGAAATTAACAAAGCATGAGAAGACTTTGCCTTTGTTTTGGTTTATTTGGTTGTCAATTAGGGTGTGTAGGGTGAATACATGGTCTGTTGTACGGTAATTTGGTAAAAAGCCAATTTGACATTTGCTCAGTACATTGTTTTCATTGAGGAAATGTACGAGTCTGCTGTTAATGATAATGCAGAGTATTTTCCCAAGGTTACTGTTGACGCATATTCCACGGTAGTTATTGGGGTCAAATTTGTCTCCACTTTTGTGGATTGGGGTGATCAGTCCTTGGTTCCAAATATTGGGGAAGATGCCAGAGCTAAGGACGATGTTAAAGAGTTTTAATATAGCCAATTGGAATTTGTTTGTATATTTGATCATTTCATTAAGGATACCATCAACACCACAGGCCTTTTTGGGTTGGAGGGTTTTTATTTTGTCCTGTAACTCATTCAAGGTAATTGGAGAATCCAATGGGTTCTGGTAGTCTTTAATAGTTGATTCTAGGATTTGTATTTGATCATGTATATGTTTTTGCTCTTTATTCTTTGTTATAGAGCCAAAAAGATTGGAGAAGTGGTTTACCCATACATCTCCATTTTGGATAGATAATTCTTCGTGTTGTTGTTTGTTTAGTGTTTTCCAATTTTCCCAGAATTGGTTAGAGTCTATGGATTCTTCAATTACATTGAGCTGATTTCTGACGTGCTGTTCCTTCTTTTTCCGTAGTGTATTTCTGTATTGTTTTAGTGATTCACTATAGTGAAGGCGTAGACTCAGGTTTTCCGGGTCTCTATGTTTTTGGTTGGACAGGTTTCTCAATTTATTTCTTAGATTTTTGCATTCTTTATCAAACCATTTGTCATTGTTGTTCATTTTCTTCGGTTTTCTATTTGAGATTTTTAGATTTGATAGGGAAGCTGAGAGGTCAAATATACTGTTAAGATTTTCTACTGCCAAGTTTACACCTTCACTATTGCAGTGGAACGTTTTACCCAGGAAGTTGTCTAAAAGGGATTGAATTTGCTGTTGCCTAATTGTTTTTTGGTAGGTTTCCAAACTGCATTCCTTCCATCTATAGCATTTCTTAATGTTACTCAGTTCCTTTGGCTTTGATGCCTCATGATTGAGTATTGCTCTGTTCAAGTAGACTGTGATTTTGCTGTGGTCTGATAGGGGTGTCAGTGGGCTGACTGTGAACGCTCTGAGAGACTCTGGGTTGAGGTCAGTGATAAAGTAGTCTACAGTGCTACTGCCAAGAGATGAGCTATAGGTGTACCTACCTACTGACACTCTCTCTCTCTCTCTCTCTCTCTGTCTTTCTCTCTCTCTCTCTCTCTCTCTCTCTCTCTCTCTCTCTCTCTCTCTCTCTCTCTCTCTCTCTCTCTCTCTCTCTCTCTCTCTCTCTCTCTCTCTCTCTCTCTCTCAATTCAATTCAATTCAATTCAAGGGGCTTTATTGGCATGGGAAACATGTGTTAACATTGCCAAAGCAAGTGAGGTAGATAATATACAAAAGTGAAATAAACAATAAAAATTAACAGTAAACATTACACATACAGAAGTTTCAAAACAACAATCTCTCTCTCTCTCTCTCTCTGGCTCTCTCTCTCCCTCTCTGTCTCTCTCTGTCTCTCTGTCTCTCTCTATCTCTCTCTCTTTCTCTGTCTCTCTCTGTCTCTCTGTCTCTCTCTCTCTGCCTCTCTCTCTGCCTCTCTCTCTCTCTCTCTCTCTCTCTCTCTCTCTCTCTCTCTCTCTCTCTCTCTCTCTCTCTCTCTCTCTCTCTCTCTCTCTGTCTCTCTCTCTCTCCATATCCTTTCTTTCCAATCCCTCATGAATAAATCATGTTATTGAAATGGCTACATTTACATCTTATTGTTAACAGACAGACCCCTAGTGTTGCCTAGCAGTGACTGACTGGCTGCATCAGACTGGAATGGGGTTTGTTGGCTCCACAACATGTGCCTTTTCTATCTCTCTGAAGTATAATACGGTGTGTGTGTGTGTGTGTGTGTGTGTGTGTGTGTGTGTGTGTGTGTGTGTGTGTGTGTGTGTGTGTGTGTGTGTGTGTGTGTGTGTGTGTCACATCCTACGTTATCACAAAGACTCAGGTTCACCTCATAGAGAAGCATCATGTCTGAGATAGACAGCGTATCTAAATGGTCCCTTGTTATCATAAAGGGGGTTTGAGCGACATCAAAAACAGTCATCTTCTCTTCCTGTGGGTCGTACAACAAAGGTCTGGAAAGCAAGAAGCAAATCATCAATGTGTTAACCTGTAACAGCTCCCAGCCCGGATGTTATGGCTTTAACATGGAGCTGAACCAGCATGAAGAGAGGAGAGTGAGACACTAGCCTGGTACCTGGTCTGTTTGTGCTGTCACTAGCCTGGTACCAGGTCTGTTTGTACTGTCGCTAGCCTGGTACCTGGTCTGTTTGTACTGTCACTAGCCTGGTACCAGGTCTGTTTGTACTGTCTCTAGCCTGGTATCAGGTCTGTTTGTGCTGTCACTAGCCTGGTACCTGGTCTGTTTGTACTGTCTCTAGCCTGGTACCTGGTCTGTTTGTGCTGTCACTAGCCTGGTACCTGGTCTGTTTGTGCTGTCACTAGCCTGGTACCTGGTCTGTTTGTACTGTCACTAGCCTGGTACCAGGTCTGTTTGTACTGTCACTAGCCTGTAACAGCTCCCAGCCCGGATGTTATGGCTTTAACATGGAGCTGAACCAGCATGAAGAGAGGAGAGAGAGACACTAGCCTGGTACCTGGTCTGTTTGTACTGTCACTAGCCTGGTACCTGGTCTGTTTGTACTGTCACTAGCCTGGTACCTGGTCTGTTTGTGTTGTTACTAGCCTGTAACAGCTCCCAGCCCGGATGTTATGGCTTTAACATGGAGCTGAACCAGCATGAAGAGAGGAGAGAAAGACACTAGCCTGGTACCTGGTCTGTTTGTACTGACACTAGCCTGGTACCTGGTCTGTTTGTACTGTCACTATTCTGGTACCTGGTCTGTTTGTACTGACACTAGCCTGGTACCTGGTCTGTTTGTACTGTCACTATTCTGGTACCTGGTCTGTTTGTGCTGTCACTAGCCTGGTACCAGGTCTGTTTGTACTGTCACTAGCCTGGTACCTGGTCTGTTTGTGCTGTCACTAGCCTGGTACCAGGTCTGTTTGTACTGTCGCTAGCCTGGTACCTGGTCTGTTTGTACTGTCACTAGCCTGGTACCAGGTCTGTTTGTACTGTCTCTAGCCTGGTATCAGGTCTGTTTGTGCTGTCACTAGCCTGGTACCTGGTCTGTTTGTACTGTCTCTAGCCTGGTACCTGGTCTGTTTGTGCTGTCACTAGCCTGGTACCTGGTCTGTTTGTGCTGTCACTAGCCTGGTACCTGGTCTGTTTGTACTGTCACTAGCCTGGTACCAGGTCTGTTTGTACTGTCACTAGCCTGTAACAGCTCCCAGCCCGGATGTTATGGCTTTAACATGGAGCTGAACCAGCATGAAGAGAGGAGAGAGAGACACTAGCCTGGTACCTGGTCTGTTTGTGCTGTCACTAGCCTGGTACCTGGTCTGTTTGTACTGTCACTAGCCTGGTACCTGGTCTGTTTGTGTTGTTACTAGCCTGTAACAGCTCCCAGCCCGGATGTTATGGCTTTAACATGGAGCTGAACCAGCATGAAGAGAGGAGAGAAAGACACTAGCCTGGTACCTGGTCTGTTTGTACTGACACTAGCCTGGTACCTGGTCTGTTTGTACTGTCACTATTCTGGTACCTGGTCTGTTTGTACTGACACTAGCCTGGTACCTGGTCTGTTTGTACTGTCACTATTCTGGTACCTGGTCTGTTTGTGCTGTCACTAGCCTGGTACCAGGTCTGTTTGTACTGTCTCTAGCCTGGTACCTGGTCTGTTAGTACTGTCACTAGCCTGGTACCTGGTCTGTTTGTACTGTCACTAGCCTGGTACCTGGTCTGTTTGTGCTGTCACTAGCCTGGTACCTGGTCTGTTTGTGCTGTCACTAGCCTGGTACCTGGTCTGTTTGTACTGTCACTAGCCTGGTACCAGGTCTGTTTGTACTGTCACTAGCCTGTAACAGCTCCCAGCCCGGATGTTATGGCTTTAACATGGAGCTGAACCAGCATGAAGAGAGGAGAGAGAGACACTAGCCTGGTACCTGGTCTGTTTGTGCTGTCACTAGCCTGGTACCTGGTCTGTTTGTACTGTCACTAGCCTGGTACCTGGTCTGTTTGTACTGTCACTAGCCTGGTACCTGGTCTGTTTGTGCTGTCACTAGCCTGGTACCAGGTCTGTTTGTGCTGTCACTAGCCTGGTACCTGGTCTGTTTGTTATGTCACTAGCCTGGTACCTGGTATGTTTGTGCTGTCACTAGCCTGGTACTTGGTCTGTTTGTACTGTCACTAGCCTGGTACCAGGTTTGTTTGTACTCTCTGTCTCTCTCTCTGTCTCTCACTCCATCCCCCCTCTGTCACTCAATTCAATTCAATTCAATTCAATTTGCTTTATTGGCATGACGTAACAATGTACATATCGCCAAAGCTTATTTTGGATATTTACAATATGAAAGAAATGAGAATCAAAATTGTCAACGGGACAACAGTAACAACAATAATCAAGGGTCAAAATAACCATACATTCAACAATAACAATAAGCATACAGTAGAGTACAGGTTGATTGGTCTGTCAGACACTGTCCCTCAACTTATGTCAGGCAGCAATGTAGTGCGCTGCCAACCCACAGCTCTTTGCGTCCTCCCCCAACAGGACGGGCAGCCTATCCTCATCTGAGGGCTTTGAAACCTTGAATAAGGGTTTCAAATTTGGGGAAATGACACTCTCTAAATGTTTTATTATTTTCACATATTGTCAGGAAATGCAGCTCCGTCTCAGGTTCTGCTGTTGTGCAGTGGTT
>NC_092096.1:7561395-7598895 GCF_045679555.1 Salvelinus alpinus | reverse complement strand
GAATATTCATTGATTTGAATGACTAAATGTGAAGCCATCTGAGCAGAACATTGTGAATTCTGTCCCGTTTTCAATGGAACTGAGGTTCTGAACGTGTGAATTTTACCAGTGCAGTAGTAAATTATTTACATATATTTACACACACAAATTCCTGTGCGTAACTTATGTCAAAAAGTGCTATGTCTCTCCCCATTCTACACAATAGCGTCTGTATTTCTCCGCCCAGTTCACCTGTGTAGATAAAAGTTGAAGAGCCTTAAACAGCCTAAAACAGTTCATTCCATCTCCTGCCACAGAACTTCACCCTGGAAGATTAAATACAGCCCATACTCTTGAGCTGAACCTCTCCCTTAATCTGCAAAGCCTTGTGGGTCGTTGCCGGAGAGGAGGAGAGGAAGGAGGAGAGGAGGAAGGAGAGGAAGGAGGAGAGGAAGGAGAGGAGGAGAAGAAGGAGGAGGAGAGGAAGGAGGAGAGGAGGAGAGGAGGAGAGGAGGAGAGGAAGGAGAGGAGGAGAGGAGGAGAGGAAGGAGGAGAGGAGGAGAGGAGAGGAGGGAGAGGAGGAGAGGAGTAGAGGAGGAGAGGAGGAGAGGGAGGAGGAGAGGAGGAGAGGGAGGAGGAGAGGAGGAGAGGGGTAGAGGAGGAGAGGAGAGGAAGGAGGAGAGGAGGAGAGGAGGTGAGGAAGGAGGAGAGGTGGGGAAGAGGCTGGTAATGTATGCATGGAAATGACCTGAGGTTCTTCCCACAAAGAGGGGTCACGAAAGGTCAAATAGCCTCCAAACTGTGCTTGAGTTTAATTAAAAAGACAAAGACGAGTGTAATTTCAGAACGACTCTGGCAGTGAGGCACGATTACGGTCCGCCGGCTGAGTTTGGGGAGTCTGGGTAAATGTGGCCGGGCGCATTCAGACTGGCCTGGTTCTGCATTCCAAATGGACCATATTGTCTATAATAGAGCCCTACGTTTGACCAGGGCTCCGGGGGAATAGGGAGCCATATAGAGCCCTACTTTTGACCAGGGCTCCTGGGGAATACCGAGGGGATAGGGAGCCATATAGAGCCCTACTTTTGACCAGGGCTCCTGGGGAATAGGGAGCCATATAGAGCCCTACTTTTGACCAGGGCTCCTGGGGAATACCGAGGGGATAGGGAGCCATATAGAGCCCTACTTTTGACCAGGGCTCCTGGGGAATACCGAGGGAATAGGGAGCCATATAGAGCCCTACTTTTGACCAGGGCTCCTGGGGAATACCGAGGGGATAGGGAGCCATATAGAGCCCTACTTTTGACCAGGGCTCCTGGGGAATACCGGGGGGATAGGGAGCCATTTAGGAGGCAGCCTCGGTCTCGCTACACCCTTCCCACAAGGCTGAGCAGCATCTTCCCCGTTTCCTTTGATGTCAATATAGACCATTTATTAAGGTCCTGCAGGTTAATCTCTGAGGGGCAGGGAGGGAGGGAGGAGGAGGAGGAAGAGGAGGAAGAGTGAGGAGGAGGAAGAGGGAGGGAGGAGGATGAGGAGGAGGAAGAGGGAGGAGGAGGAAGAGGGAGGGAGGAGGAGGAGGAGGGAAGAGGGAGGAGGGAGGGAGGGAGTGAGGGAGGAGGAGGAGGGAGGGAGGGGGGGTGAGGAGGGAGGGAGGGAGGATGAGGAAGGGAGGGAGGGAGTGAGGGGGGGGAAGGCTGATTTCTCAGCCTGTCAGCAGGTGATGATGAGTTTAATCGTTTCATTATTATCAAATAACTGGGAAATTCAAATGAAACGCTGACACTTTTAAACTCTGAGCTGAAAATAGGGAGTCGGGATCTGTTAGCTCTCAGAGAGATTTCAACAGAGGTCTTGATTTGCTCGAGTGAATTTAACGCAATCTGAGCGCGCAATGGCGCCCTATTTCCTATATAGTGCACTTCTTTTGACTGGGGCCCACATTAGTAGTGGACTATACAGGGAACAGGGTGACGCTTGGGATGCAACCTGAGTCAATATTAATTACCCAGAGGGCTGTGTGGTCACCCAGGGTTCACGACTGCAGCCGTCACATGATTATTTCTCTCCGGGGTATCAAAAAGCATCTGTGGTGACGGATGAATTCAATCACACAAAGTAACTGATTCAAATGAATGTTTCATTACCCTGGTTGATGTGTTTGAGGACAGAGAATTAGATTAGGCCAATCCAGTCCAACACAGAGCAGATCTGACCCCTGACCCCATAGATTAGTTATCCTACAGGATCGTGATGTTACAGTCTCCAACACAGAGCAGAGCTGACCCTTGACCCCATAGATTAGTTATCCTACAGGATCGTGATGTTACAGTCTCCAACACAGAGCAGAGCTGACCCCTGACCCCATAGATTAGTTATCCTACAGGGTCGTGATGTTACAGTCTCCAACACAGAGCAGAGCTGACCCTTGACCCCATAGATTATCCTACAGGGTCGTGATGTTACAGTGTTCAACACAGAGCAGATCTGACCCCTGACCCCATAGATTAGTTATCCTACAGGATCGTGATGTTACAGTCTCCAACACAGAGCAGAGCTGACCCCTGACCCCATAGATTAGTTATCCTACAGGATCGTGATGTTACAGTCTCCAACACAGAGCAGATCTGACCCCTGACCCCATAGATTAGTTATCCTACAGGGTCGTGATGTTACAGTCTCCAACACAGAGCAGAGCTGACCCTTGACCCCATAGATTAGTTATCCTACAGGGTCGTGATGTTACAGTCTCCAACACAGAGCAGAGCTGACCCCTGACCCCATAGATTAGTTATCCTACAGGGTCGTGATGTTACAGTCTCCAACACAGAGCAGAGCTGACCCTTGACCCCATAGATTATCGTACAGGGTCGTGATGTTACAGTGTTCAACACAGAGCAGAGCTGACCCCTGACCCCATAGATTAGTTATCCTACAGGGTCGTGATGTTACAGTCTCCAACACAGAGCAGAGCTGACCCCTGACCCCATAGATTAGTTATCCTACAGGGTTGTGATGTTACAGTCTCCAACACAGAGCAGAGCTGACCCCTGACCCCATAGATTAGTTATCCTACAGGGTCGTGATGTTACAGTCTCCAACACAGAGCAGAGCTGACCCTTGACCCCATAGATTAGTTATCCTACAGGGTCGTGATGTTACAGTCTCCAACACAGAGCAGAGCTGACCCTTGACCCCATAGATTAGTTATCCTACAGGGTCGTGATGTTACAGTCTCCAACACAGAGCAGAGCTGACCCCTGACCCCTGACCCCATAGATTAGTTATCCTACAGGGTCGTGATGTTACAGTCTCCAACACAGAGCAGAGCTGACCCTTGACCCCATAGATTATCGTACAGGGTCGTGATGTTACAGTGTTCAACACAGAGCAGAGCTGACCCCTGACCCCATAGATTAGTTATCCTACAGGGTCGTGATGTTACAGTCTCCAACACAGAGCAGAGCTGACCCCTGACCCCATAGATTAGTTATCCTACAGGGTCGTGATGTTACAGTCTCCAACACAGAGCAGAGCTGACCCCTGACCCCATAGATTAGTTATCCTACAGGGTCGTGATGTTACAGTCTCCAACACAGAGCAGAGCTGACCCTTGACCCCATAGATTAGTTATCCTACAGGGTCGTGATGTTACAGTCTCCAACACAGAGCAGAGCTGACCCTTGACCCCATAGATTATCGTACAGGGTCGTGATGTTACAGTGTTCAACACAGAGCAGAGCTGACCCCTGACCCCATAGATTAGTTATCCTACAGGGTCGTGATGTTACAGTCTCCAACACAGAGCAGAGCTGACCCCTGACCCCATAGATTAGTTATCCTACAGGGTCGTGATGTTACAGTGTCCAACACAGAGCAGAGCTGACCCCTGACCCCATAGATTAGTTATCCTACAGAGTTGTGATGTTACAGTCTCCAACACAGAGCAGAGCTGACCCTTGACCCCATAGATTATCGTACAGGGTCGTGATGTTACAGTGTTCAACACAGAGCAGAGCTGACCCCTGACCCCATAGATTAGTTATCCTACAGGGTTGTGATGTTACAGTCTCCAACACAGAGCAGAGCTGACCCCTGACCCCATAGATTAGTTATCCTACAGGGTCGTGATGTTACAGTCTCCAACACAGAGCAGAGCTGACCCTTGACCCCATAGATTAGTTATCCTACAGGGTCGTGATGTTACAGTCTCCAACACAGAGCAGAGCTGACCCTTGACCCCATAGATTAGTTATCCTACAGGGTCGTGATGTTACAGTCTCCAACACAGAGCAGAGCTGACCCCTGACCCCTGACCCCATAGATTAGTTATCCTACAGGGTCGTGATGTTACAGTCTCCAACACAGAGCAGAGCTGACCCTTGACCCCATAGATTATCGTACAGGGTCGTGATGTTACAGTGTTCAACACAGAGCAGAGCTGACCCCTGACCCCATAGATTAGTTATCCTACAGGGTCGTGATGTTACAGTCTCCAACACAGAGCAGAGCTGACCCCTGACCCCATAGATTAGTTATCCTACAGGGTCGTGATGTTACAGTCTCCAACACAGAGCAGAGCTGACCCCTGACCCCATAGATTAGTTATCCTACAGGATCGTGATGTTACAGTCTCCAACACAGAGCAGAGCTGACCCTTGACCCCATAGATTAGTTATCCTACAGGGTCGTGATGTTACAGTCTCCAACACAGAGCAGAGCTGACCCTTGACCCCATAGATTATCGTACAGGGTCGTGATGTTACAGTGTTCAACACAGAGCAGAGCTGACCCCTGACCCCATAGATTAGTTATCCTACAGGGTCGTGATGTTACAGTCTCCAACACAGAGCAGATCTGACCCCTGACCCCATAGATTAGTTATCCTACAGGGTCGTGATGTTACAGTGTCCAACACAGAGCAGAGCTGACCCCTGACCCCATAGATTAGTTATCCTACAGAGTTGTGATGTTACAGTCTCCAACACAGAGCAGAGCTGACCCTTGACCCCATAGATTATCGTACAGGGTCGTGATGTTACAGTGTTCAACACAGAGCAGAGCTGACCCCTGACCCCATAGATTAGTTATCCTACAGGGTCGTGATGTTACAGTCTCCAACACAGAGCAGAGCTGACCCCTGACCCCATAGATTAGTTATCCTACAGGGTCGTGATGTTACAGTGTCCAACACAGAGCAGAGCTGACCCTTGACCCCATAGATTATCCTACAGGGTCATGATGTTATAGTGTCCAACACAGAGCAGAGCTGACCCTTGACCCCATAGATTATCCTACAGGGTCATGATGTTATAGTGTCCAACACAGAGCAGAGCTGACCCCTGATCCCATAGATTAGTTATCCTACAGGGTCGTGATGTTACAGTGTTCAACACAGAGCAGAGCTGACCCTTGACCCCATAGATTAGTTATCCTACAGGGTCGTGATGTTACAGTGTCCAACACAGAGCAGAGCTGACCCTTGACCCCATAGATTATCCTACAGGGTCGTGATGTTACAGTGTTATGTCTATACAATGTTTCCCCTGGCATTGTATAGGCCCAGCCAAACTGTGCTGGCTTGGATATTTAAATGTTTCCTTTTCAGCACGGTTCCATCAGCTTTGGTTTGAGGGATGTTAAAACCAGGCCAGCTCAGTACAGCTTGGTTTGGCCTGACTATGTTCGTCTCAGTAGGGTGAAACCAGGCCAGCTCAGTACAGCTTGGTTTGGACTGACTATGTTCGTCTCAGTAGGGTGTAACCAGGCCAGCTCAGCTTGGTTTGGCCTCACTATGTTTGTCTCAGTAGGGTGAAACCAGGCCAGCTCAGCTTGGTTTGGACTGACTATGTTTGTCTCAGTAGGGTGAAACCAGGCCAGCTCAGTACAGCTTGGTTTGGACTGACTATGTTCGTCTCAGTAGGGTGTAACCAGGCCAGCTCAGCTTGGTTTGGCCTCACTATGTTTGTCTCAGTAGGGTGAAACCAGGCCAGCTCAGTTCAGCTTGGTTTGGACTGACTATGTTTGTCTCAGTAGGCTGAAAAGCCCTTTAGTGAATCACTGTTCTACTACAATCTCACAGCGATCTGAAACCTGGTAGAACTACGTAAGGATCTCACAGCGATCTGAAACATGGAAGAATTACGTAAGGATCTCACAGCGATCTGAAACATGGAAGAATTACGTAAGGATCTCACAGCGATCTGAAACATGGAAGAATTACGTAAGGATCTCACAGCGATCTGAAACATGGAAGAATTACGTAAGGATCTCACAGCGATCTGAAACATGGAAGAATTACGTAAGGATCTCACAGCGATCTGAAACATGGAAGAATTACGTAAGGATCTCACAGCGATCTGAAACATGGAAGAATTACGTAAGGATCTCACAGCGATCTGAAACATGGAAGAATTACGTAAGGATCTCACAGCGATCTCAAACCTGGTAGAACTACGTAAGGATCTCACAGCGATCTGAAACATGGAAGAATTACGTAAGGATCTCACAGCGATCTCAAACCTGGTAGAACTACGTAAGGTGAAGAAACCGGTGTCTGTCAGGAATCAATAGAACAAACACCGACAACGGAACAGGCAGGAAAAGAGACGGCTTACTGCTGCAGCAGAACTAACGGTTGATACAAGCTGGCGGCTATGACTAGTGCTATAGAAAGAGGTTATCTTTGTCCACATTCTGATTCTGGACAACAACAACAAGACAACAACAACAAGACAACAATAACATCATAATCATGTCCATAGTTCTTCGTTCTATTAGTCCAGACATACAACGTGAACAGTCTGACTGCCTGATGAAAATAAGAATAAAGCAGGGATGTAAATGATATGGGCGTTTTGTTTCTCCTGGGGGCCAGAAGGCCTGTTGTCTCTCAGGGTCTTTCCTCCGTGTCCAGTAAGATCGTGGCTGTAGGCATGTCTGTACTAAACCAGACTAGATACATAGACTCCTCTCTCTCTACTGAATGTTGTCAGCTGTACATGTTGTGTTTAAATTACATCAATACTCAGCAGAGCTCTACCCTCTGGCCCTGCTGAAGGTTGTTAACATGAGCTGTTCAAGACAACGGAATAATAAAGAGCTCTTTCAGACAACAGAATAATATAGAGCTCTTTAAAACACCAGAATATTATAGAGCTCTTTAAAACAACAGAATAATATAAAGCTCTTTAAAACAACAGAATAATATAGAACTCTTTAAAACAACAGAATATTATAGAGCTCTTTAAAACAACAGAATAATATAGATCTCTTTAATATAGAGCTCTTTAAAACAACAGAATAATATAGAGCTCTTTAAAACAACAGAATAATATAGAGCTCTTTAAAACAACAGAATATTATAGAGCTCTTTAAAACAACATAATAATATAGAGCTCTTTAAAACAACAGAATAATATAGAGCTCTTTAAAACAACAGAATAATATAGAGCTCTTTAATATAGAGCTCTTTATAACAACAGAATAATATAGAGCCCTTTCAGACAACAGAATAATATAGAGCTCTTTAAAACAACAGAATAATATAGAGCTCTTTAAAACAACAGAATAATATAGAGCTCTTTAAAACAACAGAATATTATAGAGCTCTTTAAAACAACAGAATATTATAGAGCTCTTTAAAACAATAGATTAATATAGAGCTCTTTAATATATAGCTCTTTAAAACAACAGAATAATATAGAGCTCTTTAAAACAACAGAATAATATAGAGCTCTTTAAAACAACAGAATAATATAGAGCTCTTTAATATAGAGCTCTTTAAAACAACAGAATAATATAGAGCTGTTTAAAACACCAGAATATTATAAAGCTCTTTAAAACAACAGAATAATATAGAGATCTTTAAAACAACAGAATAAAATAGAGCTCTTTAATATAGAGCTCTTTAAAACAACAGAATAATATAGAGCTCTTTAAAACAACAGAATAATATAGAGCTCTTTAATATAGAGCTCTTTAATACAACAGAATAATATAGAGATCTTTAAAACAACAGAATAAAATAGAGCTCTTTAAAACAACAGAATAATATAGAGCTCTATAATACAACAGAATAATATAGAGCTCTTTAAAACAACAGAATATTATAGAGCTCTTTAAAACAACAGAATATTATAGAGCTCTTTAAAACAACAGAATATTATAGAGCTCTTTAAAACAACAGAATAATATAGAGCTCTTTAAAACAACAGAATAATTTAGAGCTCTATAATACAACAGAATAATATAGAGCGGCTCACGTGGCCAATGATCTAGTGACCATCAACACCGGAGGTAATCAATCACTGTCAAGTCAAGACAATGCCCCAATCAAATGAAGCTAGTCTGGTACACTCTTAGAAAAAAGGGTTTCAAATGAGTTCTACCTGGAACCAAAAAATGGGAGAACCTTTTTTAGTTCCAGGTAGAACCCTTTTGGGTTCCATGTAGAACGTTGGGTTCTACATGGAACCCAACTTGGGTTCTACCTGGAATTAAAAAGGGTTCTACCTGGAACTAAAATGGGTTCTTCAAAGGGTTTTTATATGGGGACAGATAAAGAGTGTCACCAACTGAGTGACTAATCAACACCAGAGAAACTAATCAATACCAAAATTACTAATCTACACCAGAGACACTAATCAATACCAAAATTACTAATCTACACCAGAGAAACTAATCAAGACCAAAATTACTAATCAACACCAGAGTGACTAATCAACACCAGAGTGACTAATCAACAGTAGAGACACTAATCAACACCAGAGTGACTAATCAACAGTAGAGACACTAATCAACATCAGAGACACTAATCAACACCAGGGTGACTAATCAACACCAGAGTGACTAATCAACACCAGAGAGACTAATCAACACCAGAGTGACTAATCAACACCAGAGTGACTAATCAACAGTAGAGACACTAATCAACACCAGAGTGACTAATCAACAGTAGAGACACTAATCAACATCAGAGACACTAATCAACACCAGGGTGACTAATCAACACCAGAGTGACTAATCAACACCAGAGTGACTAATCAACACCAACACCAGAGTGACTAATCAACACCAGAGTGACTAATCAACACCAGAGACACTAATCAACACCAGAGTGACTAATCAACATTAGATTGTGAGACACATTGAACTCCTCTTCAGTAGTGGCAGTAGTGCCACTATTTGCCATTACTCCAGATGCCAACAGGTGGTTCCTACTAGAACAGGGTGGACAAGTCTAAATGTATTTCCTGCAGTGTGAGGGTACATTATTTTACTGTGCACTCATTACCTGGAACATGATATGAAATTACATGGTAACACCTTTTTAAATAATCTAATGCTGGAAAATATTTGTTTCCATGTGACTTCAAAGTCAATACTGCTCTGGGTATTAGTTTTAACCAATTCCCCTTAGTTAACACATCTGGTCTATACAATGTATCCCAGCATGCTCTCTACTCCCCTTAACACATCTGGTCTGTACAATGTATCCGAGCATGCTCTCTACTCCCCTTAACACATCTGGTCTGTACAATGTATCCCAGCATGCTCTCTACTCCCCTTAACACATCTGGTCTGTACAATGTATCCCAGCATGCTCTCTACTCCCCTTAACACATCTGGTCTATACAACGTATCCCAGCATGCTCTCTACATCTAAACCACCATCATCTCCTGCTGCCCGCAGTCATAGCGACCATCTTACCTGGCCTTTGACTGGTGGGATTCAGATAGGCACTGCCCGCAACACCCAATCAGAACCCCTCCTGACATTCATCCCACTTCTTCTAAAATTCAATAGACAAACAGGGAAAAGCAAAGATCCCCACACACACACACACACACACACACACACACACACACACACACACACACACACACACACACACACACACACACACACACACACTCTTTCTCTCTCTATCTTCAAATCCACTCTGTTACCATTTAGATAAAAGTTATTGCTTATATGAGGGGCAGAAAAAAAGTGACAGCAATTTGTTTCTCCTAACCTCTTCATTTGTTTTTTTAGGCTTTCCTCTCCTGGCAGCTTGAATGGCTCAGAAATCCCCCTTTAATTTCCCCCACTGTACCGTCCACCTCCAGACATCCTTCGTAATACCACGCATCAGTCCAATCTCTCTCCAAATGAAATTGGTTTCCGCTGGGGGTCAGGGGTCAGCTAGTGGTGTGTGTGTGTTATGATTCCATCTAATCTGTAAAGGACTAATCCTACCATGTACCTTTCACAGACTACGGATCAGCCTTTTCAATGTCGACAGACAGAGGGGGGGGGGGTGACTGCGTGCGTGCGTGCGTGACGTACGTTTTGGAATTCATGTGTGCGTTTTGAGGGCAATGCAACATCATTCCTAGCGTTGATTAGCATTTCTGCCATGTTGATTCCCCCTCCCTCTCCAGGAGGCAGATTCTAGTCTACTACTCCAGATTCTAGATTCTACTCCAGACAGGAGAATTTAACACCATCATGACAATGTGAGAGAGAGAGTGAGAGAGAGAGGGGGGGGGGGGTGGGGTGGGGAGAGGAGAGAGAGAGAGAGAGAGGGGGGGTGGGGAGAGGAGAGAGAGAGAGAGTGAGAGAGAGAGACAGAGAGAGAGAGAGAGAGAGAGTACCTTCAATACCTTCATCTCTGTAGCTCTATAGAGCTGAGGTACAATACCTTCATCTCTGTAGCTCTGTAGAGCTGAGGTACAGTGGTAATACCTTCATCTCTGTAGCTCTATAGAGCTGAGGTACAGTGGTAATACCTTCATCTCTGTAGCTCTATAGAGCTGAGGTACAGTGGTAAAGCCTTCATCTCTGTAGCTCTATAGAGCTGAGGTACAGTGGTAATACCTTCATCTCTGTAGCTCTATAGAGCTGAGGTACAGTGGTAATACCTTCATCTCTGTAGCTCTATAGAGCTGAGGTACAGTGGTAATACCTTCATCTCTGTAGCTCTATAGAGCTGAGGTACAGTTTAATACCTTCATCTCTGTAGCTCTATAGAGCTGAGGTACAGTGGTAATACCTTCATCTCTGTAGCTCTATAGAGCTGAGGTACAGTGGTAATACCTTCATCTCTGTAGCTCTATAGAGCTGAGGTACAATACCTTCATCTCTGTAGCTCTATAGAGCTGAGGTACAATACCTTCATCTCTGTAGCTCTATAGAGCTGAGGTACAATACCTTCATCTCTGTAGCTCTATAGAGCTGAGGTACAGTGGTAATAACGTATGCTGTAAAACACCAGGTGGTGACATTCTCATTTTTCACGTCTGAAAATGTGTCCGTTACGGTCTCTCCCCCGACTCCTACGCATTAGTCTAACTTGAAGCTGCCAGGGTCTTGCGTCCCCAAACGGCACCCTATTCCCTATGTAGTACACTACTTTTGACCAGTTTGACCAAAGGCCAATGGGGCCCTGGTCAAAAGTAGTGTACTACATAAGGAATAGGGTGCCGTTTGGAACTCATCCTGTGCATTATTCTTGCTCTGAGCACTGTGTCTCGGGAGGCGAAGGGAGCTGTTGTTTTACAACCCAGCAGCATTCTGCTCTACCTAGTAGCCTGGCTCTCCGCCAGACACCTGCCTGGTCCAGGGTTCTCTTCAAGGACTCGGTCCCAAATTACACCCTATTTCCTATATAGTGCACTGCTTTTGACCAGGGCTCGATGCGACTAGAAGGGAATAGCGTTGCGTTTGAGACTCAGACGGGACGACCGCTGTCTCTGCCAGTTATTAATAGTAACGTGTCGACCAGGAAATAGTTCACCTCCTAGCGCTGGTGGCACCGCCGTGGCCGTGGGGGTGTAGTGGGGGTGTAGTGGGGGTGTAGTTGGGGTGTTGTTTGGGTGTAGTTGGGGTGTTGTTTGGGTGTAGTGGGGGTGTAGTGGGGGTGTAGTGGGGGGTGTAGTGGGGGTGTAGTTGGGGTGTTGTTTGGGTGTAGTGGGGGTGTAGTGGGGGTGTAGTGGGGGGTGTAGTGGGGGTGTAGTGGGGGTGTAGTTGGGGTGTAGTGGGGGTGTAGTGGGGGTGTAGTTGGGGGTGTAGTGTGTGTTTAGTGTGTCTACAGTGTGTGTTTAGTGTGTGTGTACAGTGTGTGTTTAGTGTGTGTGTACAGTGTGTGTACAGTGTGTGTTTAGTGTGTGTGTACTGTGTGTGTGTGCAGTGTGTGTGTGCAGTGTGTGTGTGCAGTGTGTGCGCAGTATGTTTGCAGTATGTGTGCAGCGTGTGTGTGTGCAGCGTGTGTGTGTGTGCAGTGTGTGTGTGCAGTGTGTGTGCAGTATGTATGCAGTGTGTGTGTGCAGTGTGTGTGTGTGCAGTGTGTGTGCAGTATGTATGCAGTGTGTGTGTGTGTGCAGTGTGTGTGCAGTATGTATGCAGTGTGTGTGTGCAGTGTGTGTGTGCAGTGTGTGTGTGTGCAGTGTGTGTGCAGTATGTATGCAGTGTGTGTGTGCAGTGTGTGTGTGCAGTGTGTGTGTGTGTGTGTGTGTGTGTGCAGTGTGTGTGTGCAGTGTGTGTGTGTGTGTGCAGTGTGTATGTTCCTGTGTGACTGAATGACTCCAAACTAAAGATCACCCTCTGACAGTTGTTATTTCCACTGTAGATTAGTCTGAGACCAGGCCGTTGGTACCACTGCCCTCTGCCTCCCAAATGGCTCCACATTCACCTTCACAGTAGACTTTAAAACCTTTCCCTTAACAACATTCACCTTCACAGTAGGCTTTAAAACCTTTCCCTTAACAGCATTCACCTTCACAGTAGGCTTTAAAACCTTTCCCTTAACAGCATTCACCTTCACAGTAGGCTTTAAAACCTTTCCCTTAACAGCATTCACCTTCACAGTAGGCTTTAAAACCTTTCCCTTAACAGCATTCACCTTCACAGTAGGCTTTAAAACCTTTCCCTTAACAGCATTCACCTTCACAGTAGGCTTTAAAACCTTTCCCTTAACAGCATTCACCTTCACAGTAGGCTTTAAAACCTGTCCCTTAACAGCATTCACCTTCACAGTAGACTGTGGAACCGTTCAGCATTCTTCACAAACAGAAAGTCCTTCTACCCTCCCTAAGAAACAATGACATCCCAGTCACAGTCACAGAGGAGAGAAACACAACATGATCCTGGACGTCCGTCCCATCGAAGACACTTTCTGAACAACATGATCCTGGACGTCCGTCCCATCGAAGACCCTTTCTGAACAACATGATCCTGGACGTCCGTCCCATCGAAGACCCTTTCTGAACAACATGATCCTGGACGTCCGTCCCATCGAAGACCCTTTCTGAACAACATGATCCTGGACGTCCGTCCCATCGAAGACCCTTTCTGAACAACATGATCCTGGACGTCAGTCCCATCGAAGACCCTTTCTGAACAACATGATCCTGGACGTCCGTCCCATCGAAGACACTTTCTGAACAACATGATCCTGGACGTCCGTCCCATCGAAGACCCTTTCTGAACAACATGATCCTGGACGTCAGTCCCATCGAAGACCCTTTCTGAACAACATGATCCTGGACGTCCGTCCCATCGAACCCCCTTTCTGAACAACATGATCCTGGACGTCCGTCCCATCGAAGACACTTTCTGAACAACATGATCCTGGACGTCCGTCCCATCGAAGACCCTTTCTGAACAACATGATTCCGGACGTCCGTCCCATCGAAGACCCTTTCTGAACAACATGATTCCGGACGTCCGTCCCATCGAAGACCCTTTCTGAACAACATGATCCTGGACGTCCGTCCCATCGAAGACCCCTTTCTGAACAACATGATCCTGGACGTCCGTCCCATCGAAGACCCTTTCTGAACAACATGATCCTGGACGTCCGTCCCATCGAAGACCCTTTCTGAACAACATGATCCTGGACGTCCGTCCCATCGAAGACCCTTTCTGAACAACATGATCCTGGACATCCGTCCCATCGAAGACCCTTTCTGAAGCCAACCTTGCAGAATCCGATGTGCTCCTCAACTGGACTCCAGCAGATTCATCATTGGGGGAAATACACCACATCGATTTACAAAGGCAGACCAGTAAACACGGATACTGTTGCTGACAGTCCGACGACAACGCAAACGTTCGTCTTGATTCTTCCCTGAAACCTTCAAACATAAACATCTAGTGTCTGCTGCATGAGGGTTGCGTTTAAAGGTCACGTTGTGGTCCGGTCCTTTCCACGAAGTAACAAAACAGAGGAGAGTATAATTAGGTCTCAGTGTGACCGGGTGAATAGCAGAGGGGGTATAACTGAGAACCTCCCCTGTACCCTTCAGAGATAGGAGGGAGTAACGTCCAATTACAATTGAAGGCAGAGTCATTTCAGGAAGTAAACTGAAATTCCAATTCAATGATTGAACAAAAAAGGGCCATCTATTTTGAATGACTTCATAATAAACTGAAAAAGGAGAAGATATTCATGTGAACAATTTTTTATTGTTGAAATGTATGTATTTTAAATTCAAATCACTTCCTTATCTGACTGACTTAAATTTGAATTGAGCCCAACCGTTGTAAGGAGTAGTCGTGTGGGTGGTAGGTGTGGAATACGTCCTGCTGTGGGTAGTAGAGGTGTGGAATACGTCCTGCTGTGGGTAGTAGAGGTGTGGAGGACGTCCTGCTGTGGGTAGTAGAGGTGTGGAGGACGTCCTGCTGTGGGTAGTAGAGGTGTGGAATACGTCCTGCTGTGGGTAGTAGAGGTGTGGAGGACGTCCTGCTGTGGGTAGTAGAGGTGTGGAGGACGTCCTGCTGTGGGTAGTAGAGGTGTGGAGGACGTCCTGCTGTGGGTAGTAGAGGTGTGGAGGACGTCCTGCTGTGGGTAGTAGAGGTGTGGAGGACGTCCTGCTGTGGGTAGTAGAGGTGTGGAATACGTCCTGCTGTGGGTAGTAGAGGTGTGGAGGACGTCCTGCTGTGGGTAGTAGAGGTGTGGAGGACGTCCTGCTGTGGGTAGTAGAGGTGTGGAATACGTCCTGCTGTGGGTAGTAGAGGTGTGGAGGACGTCCTGCTGTGGGTAGTAGAGGTGTGGAGGACGTCCTGCTGTGGGTAGTAGAGGTGTGGAGGACGTCCTGCTGTGGGTAGTAGAGGTGTGGAGGACGTCCTGCTGTGGGTAGTAGAGGTGTGGAGGACGTCCTGCTGTGGGTAGTAGAGGTGTGGAATACGTCCTGCTGTGGGTAGTAGAGGTGTGGAGGACGTCCTGCTGTGGGTAGTAGAGGTGTGGAGGACGTCCTGCTGTGGGTAGTAGAGGTGTGGAGGACGTCCTGCTGTGGGTAGTAGAGGTGTGGAATACGTCCTGCTGTGGGTAGTAGAGGTGTGGAATACGTCCTGCTGTGGGTAGTAGAGGTGTGGAATACGTCCTGCTGTGGGTAGTAGAGGTGTGGAGGACGTCCTGCTGTGGGTAGTAGAGGTGTGGAGGACGTCCTGCTGTGGGTAGTAGAGGTGTGGAATACGTCCTGCTGTGGGTAGTAGAGGTGTAGAATACGTCCTGCTGTGGGTAGTAGAGGTGTGGAGGACGTCCTGCTGTGGGTAGTAGAGGTGTGGAAGACGTCCTGCTGTGGGTAGTAGAGGTGTGGAGGACGTCCTGCTGTGGGTAGTAGAGGTGTGGAGGACGTCCTGCTGTGGGTAGTAGAGGTGTGGAATACGTCCTGCTGTGGGTAGTAGAGGTGTGGAGGACGTCCTGCTGTGGGTAGTAGAGGTGTGGAGGACGTCCTGCTGTGGGTAGTAGAGGTGTGGAAGACGTCCTGCTGTGGGTAGTAGAGGTGTGGAGGACGTCCTGCTGTGGGTGGTAGAGGTGTGGAGGACGTCCTGCTGTGGGTAGTAGAGGTGTGGAGGACGTCCTGCTGTGGGTAGTAGAGGTGTAGAAGACGTCCTGCTGTGGGTAGTAGTGGTGTGGAGGACGTCCTGCTGTGGGTAGTAGAGGTGTGGAATACGTCCTGCTGTGGGTAGTAGAGGTGTGGAGGACGTCCTGCTGTGGGTAGTAGAGGTGTGGAGGACGTCCTGCTGTGGGTAGTAGAGGTGTGGAATACGTCCTGCTGTGGGTAGTAGAGGTGTGGAGGACGTCCTGCTGTGGGTAGTAGAGGTGTGGAGGACGTCCTGCTGTGGGTAGTAGAGGTGTGGAGGACGTCCTGCTGTGGGTAGTAGAGGTGTGGAGGACGTCCTGCTGTGGGTAGTAGAGGTGTGGAAGACATCCTGCTGTGGGTAGTAGAGGTGTGGAGGACGTCCTGCTGTGGGTAGTAGAGATATGGAGGACGTCCTGCTGTGGTAACGGGGAGCTGAACCTCTGGCCTTGGACATTAAAAGGGAGAAGACGTGACTCTTTCAGGCAGCAGAGAGGAGAGACTGGGAGGAGAGCCGTTGACAAACACTGGGCCTCACCTGGGTCTCTGAGGAGGGCTGGTGATGTCCTGCAGGAGAGCTGTGTTCAGGGAGGGGGACTTATGCCCTGAGTTTGGGGATCGGACTGCAGCTATTCTTTTCTCTCTGTGATGTTCAGGCCACTTCGTCTCCCTTTAAGGACCAGCGCAGACCAGATGCTCAGCTGTCCTTTACAGCAGCAGGACATCCTCCGTTTCTCTCTGTGATGTTACAGATTTACCCTGTCCGCACGGAAACATCAATAACCTCAACAGAGCAAAAGCTTTATTTTTTTAAAGTATTTGGGACAAAAAAACTGAATTCTTCTTCTTCTTCTCTGTCATCCTACTTGTACAGATTCCTTCCTGTAAGCGTTCGTAAGAGATGGACATGACACTATGTTCCAGTAGAGCCCTACGACTATAAAAACCTGACGATACGCTTCACTATGCTTCACACGACATGGAGAGAGAGAGAGAGAGAGAGAGAGAGAGACAGAGAGAGAGAGAGAGAGAGAGAGAGAGACAGAGACAGAGACAGAGACAGAGACAGAGACAGAGACAGAGACAGAGACAGAGACAGAGAGAGGAGAGAGAGAGAGAGACTAGAACAGTCTGCAGCACCCGGTCTCACCCTACTAGAATCCGAAGTCAAATGTCTACTGTTTGCTGATGATCTGGTGCTTCTGTCACCAACCAAGGAGGGCCTACAGCAGCACCTAGATCTTCTGCACAGATTCTGTCAGACCTGGGCCCTGACAGTAAATCTCAGTAAGACCAAAATAATGGTGTTCCAAAAAAGGTCCATTCACCAGGACCACAAATTCCATCTAGACACCGTTGCCCTAGAGCACACAAAAAACTATACATACCTCGGCCTAAACATCAGCACCACAGGTAACTTCCACAAAGCTGTGAACGATCTGAGAGACAAGGCAAGAAGGGCCTTCTATGCCATCAAAAGGAACATAAATTTCAACATACCAATTAGGATCTGGCTAAAAATACTTGAATCAGTCATAGAGCCCATTGCCCTTTATGGTTGTGAGGTCTGGGGTCCGCTCACCAACCAAGATTTCACAAAATGGGACAAACACCAAATTGAGACTCTGCATGCAGAATTCTGCAAAAATATCCTCCGTGTACTGTCAGGTTTTGGCCAAGAATGTTCGGGTTTTGGTCACTAGATGTCCCCATTGCACCTTTTTTGTACCTTTTGTTTTTCTTGCTCTAATTATTGTTTGCACCTGTAGGTCATTCCCTTGTTAGTATTTAAACCCTGTGTGTTCCTCAGTTCCTTGCTCAGTGTTTGTAAGTTAGCACCCAGCCCCAGCCCAAGCCTTGTTTTATACAGATATTTCTCTTGTTGGATTTTCCAGAGGTTCTCTGGTTTAGTTCTTGTGTATTATTTGAGTAGTCTTTTGAGGTTTGTTTTTCCCTGCTGTTTTTTTACCACTTTGTGGAGTTTCTTTTGTATTTTGGAGGATTTCCATTTTGTGCCTCTTGGCTTTATTTTTGGACATTGTGGATTTAGTTTCTTTGCCTGAAGATTTTGTTCTTTAATTAAACCACCATCTCTAGTACTGCTGTGTCTGCCTCATCTTCTGGGTTCTGACGATTATTAGTGACTGTTTCTCGCACCGGGTCCTGACATGTACAACGTAGAACACCAAATAATGCATGCAGAGCAGAATTAGGCCGATACCCACTAATTATCAAAATCCAGAAAAGAGCCGTTAAATTCTACAACCACCTAAAAGGAAGCGATTCCCAAACCTTCCATAACAAAGCCATCACCTACAGAGAGATGAACCTGGAGAAGAGTCCCCTAAGCAAGCTGGTCCTAGGGCTCTGTTCACAAACACAAACACACCCCACAGAGCCCCAGGACAACAGCACAATTAGACCCAACCAAATCATGAGAAAACAAAAAGATAATTACTTGACACATTGGAAAGAATTAACAAAAAAACAGAGCAAACTAGAATGCTATTTGGCCCTAAACAGAGAGTACAGAGTGGCAGAATACCTGACCACTGTGACTGACCCAAACTTAAGGAAAGCTTTGACTATGTACAGACTCAGTGAGCATAGCCTTGCTATTGAGAAAGGCCGCCGTAGGCAGACATGGCTCTCAAGAGAAGACAGGCTATGTGCACACTGCCCACAAAATGAGGTGGAAACTGAGCTGCACTTCCTAACCTCCTGCCCAATGTATGACCATATTAGAGAGACATATTTCCCTCAGATTACACAGATCCACAAAGAATTTGAAAACAAATCCAATTTTGATAAACTCCCATATCTAATGGGAGAAATTCCACAGTGTGCCATCACAGCAGCAAGATTTGTGACCTGTTGCCACAAGAAAAGGGCAACCAGTGAAGAACAAACACCATTGTAAATACAACCCATATTTATGCTTATTTATTTTAACTTGTGTGCTTTAACCATTTGTACATTGTTACAACACTGTATATATATAATATAACATTTGTAATGTCTTTATTGTTTTGAAACTTCTGTATGTGTAATGTTTACTGTTAATTTGTATTGTTTATTTCACTTTTGTATAATATCTACCTCACTTGCTTTGGCAATGTTAACACATGTTTCCCATGCCAATAAAGCCCCTTGAATTGAATTGAATTGAGAGAGAGAGAGAGAGAGAGAGAGAGACAGAGACAGAGACAGAGACAGAGAGAGAGAGAGAGAGAGAGAGAGAGAGAGAGAGAGAGAGAGAGAGAGAGAGAGAGAGAGAGAGAGAGAGAGAGAGAGAGAGAGAGAGAGAGAGAGAGAGAGAGAGAGAGAGAGAGAGAGAGAGAGAGAGAGAGAGAGAGAGAGAGAGAGACAGAGAGAGAGAAAGATTTCAGTAGTCATTTACATACGTGTTTATTCACGCTGGGTTGTGGACCACAAAGATGCTTCTGAATGAGAGGAAATACAAGTTATTAACAGCACTGCACCGTGCCCTAGGTGTTGGACTGAGTCCTGCAGTATACGCTGTTCCCTAGGTAGTACACTACCCATAGGGCTCTGGTCAAATGTAGTGTACACTACCTATAGGGCTCTGGTCTAATGTAGTACACTACCTATAGGGCTCTGGTCTAATGTAGTACACTACCTATAGGGCTCTGGTCAAATGTAGTGCACTACCCATAGGGCTCTGGTCAAATGTAGTGTACACTACCCATAGGGCTCTGGTCAAATGTAGTGTACACTACCCATAGGGCTCTGGTCAAATGTAGTGTACACTACCCATAGGGCTCTGGTCTAATGTAGTGCACTACCCATAGGGCTCTTGTCTAATGTAGTACACTACCCATAGGGCTCTGGTCTAATGTAGTGTACACTACCCATAGGGCTCTGGTCAAATGTAGTGTACACTACCCATAGGGCTCTGGTCAAATGTAGTGTACACTACCTATAGGGCTCTGGTCAAATGTAGTGTACACTACCCATAGGGCTCTGGTCTAATGTAGTGCACTACCCATAGGGCTCTGGTCTAATGTAGTGCACTACCCATAGGGCTCTGGTCTAATGTAGTGTACACTACCCATAGGGCTCTGGTCAAATGTAGTGTACACTACCCATAGGGCTCTGGTCTAATGTAGTGCACTACCCATAGGGCTCTGGTCTAATGTAGTGCACTACCCATAGGGCTCTGGTCTAATGTAGTGTACACTACCCATAGGGCTCTGGTCTAATGTAGTGCACTACCTATAGGGCTCTGGTCTAATGTAGTGCACTACCCATAGGGCTCTGGTCAAATGTAGTGCACTACCCATAGGGCTCTGGTCAAATGTAGTGTACACTACCCATAGGGCTCTGGTCTAATGTAGTGCACTACCCATAGGGCTCTGGTCTAATGTAGTGCACTACCCATAGGGCTCTGGTCTAATGTAGTGTACACTACCCATAGGGCTCTGGTCTAATGTAGTGCACTACCCATAGGGCTCTGGTCTAATGTAGTGCACTACCCATAGGGCTCTGGTCAAATGTAGTGCACTACCCATAGGGCTCTGGTCAAATGTAGTGCACTACCCATAGGGCTCTGGTCAAATGTAGTGCACTACCCATAGGGCTCTGGTCAAATGTAGTGTACACTACCCATAGGGCTCTGGTCAAATGTAGTGCACTACCCTATAGGGCTCTGGTCTAATGTAGTGCACTACCCATAGGGCTCTGGTCTAATGTAGTGCACTACCCATAGGGCTCTGGTCAAATGTAGTACACTACCCATAGGGCTCTGGTCTAATGTAGTGCACTACCCATAGGGCTCTGGTCAAATGTAGTACACTACCCATAGGGCTCTGGTCTAATGTAGTTCACTACCCATAGGGCTCTGGTCAAATGTAGTGCACTACCCATAGGGCTCTGGTCTAATGTAGCGCACTACCCATAGGGCTCTGGTCTAATGTAGTGCACTACCCATAGGGCTCTGGTCTAATGTAGTGCACTACCCATAGGGCTCTGGTCAAATGTAGTGCACTACCCATAGGGCTCTGGTCAAATGTAGTGCACTACCCATAGGGCTCTGGTCAAATGTAGTGCACTACCCATAGGGCTCTGGTCAAATGTAGTGCACTACCCATAGGGCTCTGGTCAAATGTAGTGCACTACCCATAGGGCTCTGGTCAAATGTAGTACACTACCCATAGGGCTCTGGTCAAATGTAGTGCACTACCTATAGGGCTCTGGTCTAATGTAGTGTACACTACCTATAGGGCTCTGGTCAAATGTAGTGTACACTACCTATAGGGCTCTGGTCAAATGTAGTGCACTACCCATAGGGCTCTGGTCAAATGTAGTGCACACTACCCATAGGGCTCTGGTCTAATGTAGTGTACACTACCTATAGGGCTCTGGTCAAATGTAGTGTACACTACCTATAGGGCTCTGGTCAAATGTAGTGTACACTACCTATAGGGCTCTGGTCAAATGTAGTGCACTACCTATAGGGCTCTGGTCAAATGTAGTGCACTACCCATAGGGCTCTGGTCAAATGTAGTGCACTATGTAGGGACTAGTATGTTCCATTTGAGACGTACCCTTGGTTATCTCTCATTGTTAGCCAGCTCTCCAATCCGCAGGTAATAAATCCAGCTCTGCGACCATGTTGACGTCTCTGTGAGTTTGCCTGCATTTACAATCTTTGTAAAAAAAACAGTGTCCAGGAAAATTGAAGTTGAATTTTTTTTTTTAAATGAATGAATAGATAAATAAATAAATAAATGGTGCTGTGTTTTTTTTTTTTAAACGGATGCCTGAAATTTACCGTTTTCATTAACCGACGCAGCAACAGCTTTGGCGTTGCCGGTCTCGGCCTTGGCTTTGGCGGGTGGGCGAGAGGCGGACGAGCGAGCAGTGTTGGTGTGTGTTGTCTGTAGGTAACTATACCTTTATAGTGCCCTGACTAGAGCCATAGAACACTGTCAATTGGGATGCAACCACTATAAGCTGCCTGGTCTGTTTCTCTATCCATTTTCCTCTGAATTTCTATCTTCAATGTCTCTCTCCTCTCTTTCTCTTTCTCTCTCTCTCTGTCTCTCTCAATCTCTTTTTTCTCTCTCTGTCTCTCTCTCTCTCTTTCAGTCTTATCAGGCTGTACCAAGCTCTTTTTTCTCTCTCTGTGTCTCTCTCTCTCTCTCTGTCTCTCTCTCTCTCTTCCAGTCTTATCAGGCTGTACCAAGCAGTACATATCAGCAGGATATACATAAATAGTAGCAGTACCATTATGATCACCAAAAGACTCTCTAAAAATGGGCCCACAACATTTCCTTCCCTATATCAGAATGCACCCTATTCCCCCATAGGGCTCTGATCTAAAGTAGTGTACTATATAGGGAATAGGGCTTTGGTCTAAAGTAGTGTACTATATAGGGAATAGGGCTCTGGTCTAAAGTAGTGTACTATATGGGGAATAGGGCTCTGGTCTAAAGTAGTGCACTATATAGGGAATAGGGCTTTGGTCTAAAGTAGTGTACTATATAGGGAATAGGGAACATGGTGTAACTTGGCAGTTGAGACCCACGTTTCCTCTCTCCTCGTCTCATTAGGTTTTACGTGCGTCGTGTTGCGAAAGGGGATTATTATTTCTCCACTGGGGAGGGGGGGGGGGGGGTTCCATCGCTCAGTGTTTTTGTCACAAATGGCATACTATTCCCCTTTATATAAGTGCACTACTTTTGAACAGAACCCTTATGGGTCCCTCCTGGTGCAGATATAAAGCGGTGTGCACTGTATAGTGAACACGGTAGCATTTGGGACGAAGACCACTGTGTTGTAGACCCCTGAGGAATTCTATTAACCCTGGACGTGTCTGCTTTAATAACATCCCACCCTGCTTAGCACCGGCAGATTGATTCTGAGGGGGGGGATGAGTGGAGGGTTATAATTGAAGGATAGAATCATTGACTTTTGACAGAACGTCTCAAATGTAATAGAAAAGGTAATCTCAGTCCTTCCTGTTTCCCTCCAGCCAATCACCAGCCCCACAGGTCTATGCCAGCCAATCACCAGCCCCACAGGTCTATACCACCTCATCACCAGCCCCACAGGTCTATACCACCCCATCACCAGCCCCACAGGTCTATACCACCTCATCACCAGCCCCACAGGTCTATACCACCTCATCACCAGCCCCACAGGTCTATACCAGCCCATCACCAGCCCCACAGGTCTATACTACCCCATCACCAGCCCCACAGGTCTATACCACCTCATCACCAGCCCCACAGGTCTATACCACCTCATCACCAGCCCCACAGGTCTATACCAGCCCATCACCAGCCCCACAGGTCTATACCCGCCCATCACCAGCACCACAGGTCTATACCACCCCATCACCAGCACCACAGGTCTATACCACCCCATCACCAGCCCCACAGGTCTATACCACCCCATCACCAGCCCCACAGGTCTATACCACCCCATCACCAGCCCCACAGGTCTATACCACCCCATCACCAGCCCCACAGGTCTATACCACCCCATCACCAGCCCCACAGGTCTATACCACCCCATCACCAGCCCCACAGGTCTATACCACCTCATCACCAGCCCCACAGGTCTATACCAGCCCATCACCAGCCACACAGGTCTGTACCATCCTAGCTCTACAAGATAAACACCACAGGTCTATACCATCCTAGCTCTACAAGATAAACATCACAGGTCTATACCATCCTAGCTCTACAAGATAAACATCACAGGTCTATACCATCCTAGCTCTACAAGATAAACACTGCAGGTCTATACCATCCTAGCTCTACAAGATAAACACCACAGGTCTATACCATCCTAGCTCTACAAGATAAACACTGCAGGTCTATACCATCCTAGCTCTACAAGATAAACACCGCAGGTCTATACCATCCTAGCTCTACAAGATAAACATAACAGGTCTATACCATCCTAGCTCTACAAGATAAACACTGCAGGTCTATACCATCCTAGCTCTACAAGATAAACATTGCCGGTCTACACCATCCTAGCTCTACAAGATAAACACCACAGGTCTATACCATCCTAGCTCTACAAGATAAACACCGCAGGTCTATACCATCCTAGCTCTACAAGATAAACATAACAGGTCTATACCATCCTAGCTCTACAAGATAAACACCACAGGTCTATACCATCCTAGCTCTACAAGATAAACACCACAGGTCTATACCATCCTAGCTCTACAAGGACTCTACAAGATAAACACTGCAGGTCTATACCATCCTAGCTCTACAAGATAAACACCACAGGTCTATACCATCCTAGCTCTACAAGATAAACACCACAGGTCTATACCATCCTAGCTCTACAAGATAAACACCGCAGGTCTATACCATCCTAGCTCTACAAGATAAACACCGCAGGTCTATACCATCCTAGCTCTACAAGATAAACATCACAGGTCTATACCATCCTAGCTCTACAAGGACTCTACAGATTAACACCACAGGTCTATACCATCCTAGCTCTACAAGATAAACACTGCAGGTCTATACCATCCTAGCTCTACAAGATAAACACCGCAGGTCTATACCATCCTAGCTCTACAAGATAAACACCGCAGGTCTATACCATCCTAGCTCTACAAGGACGTTACAACATCAACAGAGAATACAGACAGAGATATGTTCAGAGTGTGTAGGTGTGTGTAGGTGTGTGTGTGTGTGTGTGTGTGTGTGTGTGTGTGTGTGTGTGTGTGTGTGTGTGTGTGTGTGTGTGTGTGTGTGTGTGTGTGTGTGTGTGTGTGTGTGTGTGTGTGTGTGTGTGTGTGTGTTAAAAGGCCATGCTGTTGTGATGCTGCAGTCGGGCATCAACTGCTTCAGATCGAGGTCGGCTGGGTTTCTTTGTTGCTCTAGTCTGCAAATCTGATCAGAAGGGGAGTGGAGTGCTGTGGTTGTGTGTGTGTGGTTATGTGCGTGTGGTTATGTGTGTGTGTGTGTGTGTGTGTGTGTGTGTGTGTGTGTGTGTGTGTGTGTGTGTGTGTGTGTGTGTGGTTGTGTGTGTGTGGTATGTGTGTGTGGTTATGTGTGTGTGGTTATGTGTGTGTGTGTGGTTATGTGTGTGCGTGTGGTTATGTGTGTGTGTGTGTGTGTGTGTGTGTGTGTGTGTGTGTGTGTGTGTGTGTGTGTGTGTGTGTGTGTGTGTGTGTGTGTGTGTGTGTGTGTGTGTGTGTGTTTATGTGTGTTTATGTGTGTGTGTGTGTGTGTATGTGTGTGTGTGTATGTGTGTGTGTGTGTGTTTATGTGTGTGTGTGTGTGTGGTTATGTGTGTGTGGTTATGTGTGTGTGTGTGTGTGTGTGTGTGTGTGTGTGTGTGTGTGTGTGTGTGTGTGTGTGTGTGTGTGTGTGTGTGTGTGTGTGTGTGTGTGTGTGTGTGTGAGTCTGCGGGGTTGGCTATATTTGCTATTCATTAGCCCACAGAGAGGAGATGTCAGAGCTTGTGTGTGTGTGTGTCTGTGTGTGTGTGTGTGTGTGTGTGTGTGTGTGTGTGTGTGTGTGTGTGTGTGTGTGTGTGTGTGTGTGTGTGTGTGTGTGTGTGTGTGTGTGTGCCACTAACCGAATAGCAAAGCACCTTGAACTTTGAAGATGAAAGAATAACATGCTGGAATTGGGGTGCGTCCCAAATTGTATTCTATTCCCTATACAGTGCACTACTTTCTACCAGGGACCATAGCAGTGCACTGTGTAGTAGGGTGTAAGGTGCCATTTGTGACCCAGCCTTGGTCTTCTCCTTAGCCTGTACAGACTCTTTTACTACAAGCCTTGGTCTTCTCTTTAGCCTGTACAGACTCTTCTACTACAAGCCTTGGTCTTCTCCTTAGCCTGTACAGACTCTTCCACTACAAGCCTTGGTCTTCTCCTTAGTCTGTACAGACTCTTCCACTACAAGCCTTGGTCTTCTCTTTAGCCTGTACAGACTCTTCCACTACAAGCCTTGGTCTTCTCTTTAGTCTGTACAGACTCTTCCCCTACAAGCCTTGGTCTTCTCTTTAGTCTGTACAGACTCTTCCCCTACAAGCCTTGGTCTTCTCTTTAGTCTGTACAGACTCTTCCCCTACAAGCCTTGGTCTTCTCTTTAGTCTGTACAGACTCTTCCCCTACAAGCCTTGGTCTTCTCTTTAGTCTGTACAGACTCTTCCCCTACAAGCCTTGGTCTTCTCTTTAGTCTGTACAGACTCTTCCCCTACAAGCCTTGGTCTTCTCTTTAGTCTGTACAGACTCTTCCACTACAAGCCTTGGTCTTCTCTTTAGTCTGTACAGACTCTTCCACTACAAGCCTTGGTCTTCTCTTTAGTCTGTACAGACTCTTCCACTACAAGCCTTGGTCTTCTCTTTAGCCTGTACAGACTCTTCCACTACAAGCCTTGGTCTTCTCTTTAGCCTGTACAGACTCTTCTACTACAAGTCAACTGAATATTGGCTGGCTGAGACTAAATGGTGCCTGGTGTTTCAACATGTCTGCTGATGTGAAAACATGTTACAGAGAGGATTCTGGGTAAACACATCGACTGGGTTAATAACATGTCTGCTGATGTGAAAACATGTTACAGAGAGGATTCTGGGTAAACACATCGACTGGGTTAATAATAACATGTCTGATGATGTTAAAACATGTTACAGAGAGGATTCTGGGTAAACACATCGACTGGGTTAATAATGATGCTATTAAAAGGATCTGTTCTGATGTTCTGTTATAGCTACGGGGATTTGAACGTAAACAACGTGTTTCTGAGGCTGAAAACATCCCCAGATACGTGTCTGAATACCATCCCAGAACATACAGTACACCTGCTAAATGTTACTCTTCTGCTCTGTGTTTCAAGAGGCCTGTGCAGAGCGGACTGAAGGAAGGACCTAGTTAATGAGCCTAACTTTCCGGAAGACAATCTGTGTCATAGCCCCTTCGGCAGTACTTCACAGGATCGACTCCCCGAAGCCTTTTTGTGTTCCGCAGCTTTAAGAGACGAGCCCCCCCCCTCCCTCTCATCCTCGATGCAGAAATTAAATGGACTGTGTCGCTCTGCTTTGCTTTCAATTCAAACGACGCCGAGCTAGCGCTGCTTATGAGCCAGTCGCATCTCTGAGATAGCCTGAGCATACATGTTACATACATGATGTCCTGAGACAAACCCCATGTCTCTACATGTTACATACATGATGTCCTGAGACAAACCCCATGTCTCTACATGTTACATACATGATGTCCTGAGACAAACCCCATGTCTCTACATGTTACATACATGATGTCCTGAGACAAACCCCATGTCTCTACATGTTACATACATGATGTACTCTACTGAATATAGCCTCTCTACTGTATATAGCCTCTCTACTGTATATAGCCTCTCTACTGTATATAGCCTCTCTACTGTATATAGCCTCTCTACTGTATATAGCCTCTCTACTGTATATAGCCTCACTACTGTATATAGCCTCTCTACTGTATATAGCCTCACTACTGTATATAGCCTCACTACTGTATATAGCCTCTCTACTGTATATAGCCTCTCTACTGTATATAGCCTCTCTACTGTATATAGCCTCTCTACTGTATATAGCCTCACTACTGTATATAGCCTCTCTACTGTATATAGCCTCACTACTGTATATAGCCTCACTACTGTATATAGCCTCTCTACTGTATATAGCCTCACTACTGTATATAGCCTCTCTACTGTATATAGCCTCACTACTGTATATAGCCTCTCTACTGTATATAGCCTCGCTACTGTATATAGCCTCTCTACTGTATATAGCCTCGCTACTTTTATAGCCTCGCTACTTGTATAGCCTCTCTACTGTATATAGCCTCTATACTGTATATAGCCTCTCTACTGTATATAGCCTCTCTACTGTATGTAGCCTCTCTACTGTATATAGCCTCTCTACTGTATATAGCCTCTCTACTGTATATAGCCTCTCTACTGTATATAGCCTCTCTACTGTATATAGCCTCGCTACTTTTATAGCCTCGCTACTTGTATAGCCTCTCTACTGTATATAGCCTCTATACTGTATATAGCCTCTCTACTGTATATAGCCTCTCTACTGTATGTAGCCTCGCTACTTTTATAGCCTCTCTACTGTATATAGCTTCTCTACTGTATATAGCTTCTCTACTGTATATAGCCTCTCTACTGTATATAGCCTCTCTAATGTATATAGCTTCGCTACTGTATATAGCCTCTCTACTGTATATAGCCTCTCTAATGTATATAGCCTCTCTACTGTATGTAGTCTCTCTACTGTATATAGCCTGTCTACTGTATATAGCCTCTCTACTGTATGTAGCCTCTCTACTGTATATAGCCTCTCTACTGTATATAGCCTCTCTACTGTATATAGCCTCTCTACTGTATGTAGCCTCTCTACTGTATGTAGCCTCTCTACTGTATGTAGCCTCTCTACTGTATATAGCCTCTCTACTGTATATAGCCTCTCTGCTGTATATAGCCTCTCTGCTGTATATAGCCTCTCTACTGTTTTCACTGTCTTTTTACTGTTGTTTTTATTTCATTACCTACCTATTGTTCACCTAATACCTTTTTTGCACCACTGGTTAGAGCCTGTAAGTAAGCATTTCACTGTAAGTTCTACACCTGCTGTATTTGGCGCACGCGACAAATAAACTTTGATTTGATTTGGAGGCCAACCCAGGAGCTCAGGGTGAATGTCACTATCAGCATGCAAACCGGTTGACAAAACACTGTTCAGTGTTCAACAGGGGACAATGAAACGGCTCTCCGGGACAGACGAGAGTTTCAACAGCAAACAGCCCGTCTCCTCGTCTCTGTCGAAGGTAACGAGAGTATATTACCGTTGCTACTGAAGAGTAGCCAATCGGATGAGAGCAGCTGAGAATACGTGTTACTGTGATCTACGGTTGTCGTGTTAGACCCTACATTACTCATCTCATATGTATAGACTGTACTCTATACCATCTACTGCATCTTGCCCATGCCGTTCTGTACCATCACTCATTCGTATATCTTTATGTACATATTCTTTATCCCTTTACACTTGTGTGTATAAGGTAGTAGTTGTGGAATTGTTAGGTTAGATTACTTGTTGGTTATTACTGCATTGTCGGAACTAGAAGCACAAGCATCTCGCTACACTCGCATCAACATCTGCTAACCATGTGTATGTGACAAATAAAATTTGATTTGATTTGATTTAGACAGACAGATTATAGGACATCATTCACCCGGATGCTTGTGGCAAGAAAAAAAGTCAGAGAGGCTGACCCTCCTCAGCTCTCCTTTAAAGGGATACGTCGGGATTTTGGCAACGAGGCCCTTTACCTACTTCCCCAGAGTCAGATGAACTCGTGGATACCATTTTTATGTGTCTGTGTCCAGTATGAAGGAAGTTAGAGGTAAGATTTGCAAGCTAATGCTAACTAGCGTTAGCATGACGGTAACGCTAGTTAACAACTTCCCTTAAACTGCACATAGAGACATAAAAATAGTATCCACGAGTTCATCTGACTCTGGGGAAGTAGAAGTCCCTTTAAACTAGGAGCTACAGAGCTAATGTTTCAGATGTCTTTAATTAAGGATCCACCCCTTTTGTCCCCATTTTCGTCTAAAATGACAAACCCAAATCTAACTGCCTGTACCTCAGGCCCTGAAGCAAGGATATGCATATTCTTGGTACCATTTGAAAGGAAGTTTGTGGAAATGTGAAAGGAATATAGGAGAATATAACACAATAGATCTGGTAAAAGATAATACAAAGAAAAAACCAACCGTTCTTTTGTATTTTTTTGTACCATCACCTTTGAAATGCAAGAGAAAGGCCAAAATTTGTAAGTCGCTCTGGATAAGAGCGTCTGCTAAATGACTTAAATGTAAATGTAAATGTATTATGACAGCCCAGGTGCAATTTAGATTTTGGCCACTAGATGGCAGCAGTGTATGTGCAAACGTTTACACTGATCCAATGAACCATTGCATTTATGTTAAAAAAATTGTATCAAGACTGCCCAAATGTGCATAATTTGTTCATTAATAACTTTTCATGTTCAACATTGTGCACTCTCCTCAAACAATAGCATGGTATTATTTCACTGTAATAGCTACTGTAAATTGGACAGTGCAGTTAGATTAACAAGAATTTAAGCTTTCTGCCAATATCAGATATGTCTATGTCCTGGGAAATGTTCTTGTTACTTACAACCTTATGCTAATCGCATTAGCCTACGTTAGCTCAACCGTCCCGTGGACGGTACACCGGTCCCAAAGAAGTGTAAAACTAGGAGCTACAGAGCTATTGTTTCAGCTCTCTTTAAACCACAGACTCGTCACAAAGCAAAAGTCCTTACAGAGAGACTACAGTACTGTAGCTGTTGTTTCTTAACCTTCAGAAGCTATTTAAGGGTTTTAAAGGGGGCAGCTGGCTGTAGCACAGCAGGCAGGACTCTAGCATACAGCTGGGTTGGGGCTGAGGTCCTTTCAGGGAGACGAGAATACAGGCTGGTCCTCAACTGAACACAGTCCCCTCCTCGTTTCAACACCTCCATTGAAGCCAAGAGGAAGTCATTGAAGGCAGATTTAAACGATGGGAGGATTACAAAGAACCGCTTTTCTGGCCTCAATGTATAGCAGCGGCACCCCTAACCCCAATTACACCTCTAACTTAACACCCCTAACCCCTCTAACATCTATAACACAACAAGGAAACAGGTACTGTAAAATGATTCATCTAAGGGTAGCTAACCAGGTCTGTACTTCACTGGGATTAATCTAAGGACAGCTAACCAGGTCTCTACTTCACTGTGATTAATCTAAAGGTAGCTAACCAGGTCTCTACTTCACTGGGATTAATCTAAAGGTAGCTAACCAGGTCTGTACTTCACTGTGATTAATCTAAAGGTAGCTAACCAGTTCTGTACCTCACTGTGATTAATCTAAAGGTAGCTAACCAGGTCTCTACTTCGCTGGGTTTAATCTAAGGGTAGCTAACCAGGTCTCTACTTCACTGTGATTAATCTAAGGGTAGCTAACCAGTTCTGTACCTCACTGTGATTAATCTAAAGGTAGCTAACCAGGTCTCTACTTCACTGTGATTAATCTAAGGGTAGCTAACCAGGTCTCTACTTCACTGGGATTAATCTAAAGGTAGCTAACCAGGTCTCTACTTCACTGTGATTAATCTAAAGGTAGCTAACCAGGTCTCTACTTCACTGGGATTAATCTAAAGGTAGCTAACCAGGTCTATACTTCACTGTGATTAATCTAAAGGTAGCTAACCAGGTCCCTACTTCACTGTGATTAATCTAAAAGTAGCTAACCAGGTCTCTACTTCACTGTGATTAATCAAAGGGTAGCTAACCAGGTCTCTACTTCACTGTGATTAATCTAAAGGTAGCTAACCAGGTCTCTACTTCACTGGGATTAATCTAAAGGTAGCTAACCAGGTCTCTACTTCACTGGGATTAATCTAAAGGTAGCTAACCAGGTCTCTACTTCACTGTTATTAATCTAAAGGTAGCTAACCAGGTCTCTACTTCACTGTGATTAATCTAAGGGTAGCTAACCAGGTCTCTACTTCACTGTGATTAATCTAAGGGGAGCTAACCAGGTCTCTACTTCACTGGGATTAATCTAAAGGTAGCTAACCAGGTCTCTACTTCACTGGGATTAATCTAAAGGTAGCTAACCAGGTCTCTACTTCACTGTTATTAATCTAAAGGTAGCTAACCAGGTCTCTACTTCACTGGGATTAATCTAAAGGTAGCTAACCAGGTCTCTACTTCACTGGGATTAATCTAAAGGTAGCTAACCAGGTCTCTACTTCACTGTGATTAATCTAAGGGTAGCTAACCAGGTCTCTACTTCACTGTGATTAATCTAAGGGGAGCTAACCAGGTCTCTACTTCACTGGGATTAATCTAAAGGTAGCTAACCAGGTCTCTACTTCACTGTGATTAATCTAAAGGTAGCTAACCAGGTCTCTACTTCACTGGGATTAATCTAAAGGTAGCTAACCAGGTCTGTACTTCACTGTGATTAATCTAAAGGTAGCTAACCAGGTCTCTACTTCGTTGTGCCAAAGATGCTAGAACAACAAATGTGAAGATAGCCGAGTGGACTTGTGGAATTGGTGGCGGTGTGTGGATAGAATGCACCGTTTACAGGACAGCGGTGTGGTAATCAGAAGTATTGTCTCTTACCGTAGGTAATCTCTCCGACAGAGAATCAGGTTGGCTTTGGTATAGAGCGTGGAGCCCACCTCTCCCAGCCTGCAGTCACAGCAGGCACACTTGAGACAGTCCTCGTGCCAGTATTTATCCAGGGCCTTGAGCAGATAGCGGTCCTTAATCTTCCGGTTGCAGCCGGCGCAGCCCTTTGGCTTGGTGTCCGGCTGGACGGAGAGCATTTGTATACCTGGGAGGAGAAGAGAAGAAAGATGTCAGAGCGACGACGGAACAATCAACACTTTGAACAGTGTCTCTGTCGCATGCTGGACGGTGGCCCATGTGTATACCCGAAAGGGGGTGGAGGAGAAGAGCACATTAGACCAGTGAAAAACAAACAGGGATAATGCTATGCTAACTGTTAGTGCTCAGATAATGCTATGCTAACTGTTAGTGCTCAGATAATGCTATGCTAACTGTTAGTGCTCAGATAATGATATGCTAACTGTTAGTTCTCTGATAATGCTATGCTAACTGTTAGTGCTCAGATAATGCTATGCTAACTCTTAGTTCTCAGATAATACTATGCTAACTGTTAGTGCTCAGATAATACTATGCTAACTGTTAGTGCTCAGATAATGATATGCTAACTGTTAGTGCTCAGATAATGCTATGCTAACTGTTTGTGCTCAGATAATGCTATGCTAACTGTTAGTTCTCAGATAATGCTATGCTAACTGTTAGTTCTCAGATGATGCTATGCTAACTCTTAGTGCTCAGATAATGCTAACTTGATAGTGGCCAAGAGAAACAGCTCCACTGATAAACATTGGGGGACATCCTGAGCAAATATATAGAGAAAAACACCCTGTAGACTTACATTCTTAACACAACACACACACACATGCACAACACACACACACACACACACACACACAAAGATACATACATGAAGCCATGGATCCAAAAGTCATTCCTACAAATCTCCACTCTTTCTCCCTGTCCTCCTCTCTTACTATCTTTCTCTCTCTCTCTCTAGTGGGACAGGGAGTGGTCTAAGTAGTGCAGGTTTCTGGGTATTGTTAGGGGTCTACACGGGGGTGTGAAACAGCTTTGTTGAGGTTGCGAGGGGGGCCCGTACCAGCCCTCAATTAGTATTCTAGCTCCAACCTGAGGAGGGGAGCCTACCCCCGCTTCCCTTTGTTACCCCTATTAACCATACACACACGCTGTCTGGCATGCACACACACACACGCTCGCATGCACACACACACACACACACATACACACACGCTGTCTGGCATGCACACACACACACACGCTGTCTGGCATGCACACACACACACACACACGCGCTCTCATGCACACACACACACACACATACACACACGCTGTCTGGCATGCACACACACACACATACACACGCTCACACACACACACACGCTCACACACACACACACGCTCACACACACACACGCTCGCAGGCACATACACACATGCTCGCAGGCACATGCACACACACACGCTCACACACACACACACGCTCACACACACACACACTCGCAGGCACATACACACACGCTCGCAGGCACATACACACACACACGCTCGCAGGCACACACACACACACACACACACACACGCTCTGAACGTTCCTCTTTCAGCTGTGTCCAGGGCTGAGCTTTAAATTAATTTGTTATTCTGTGAAGAGTGTAGGACTGTTTGCAAACAATTATTTTTTTATGTGTTTTGTGGCCACGTTGTCAAAATACTCTGTTCCACCAAAACTGTACGAGCAATAGGCTACAGTTTCCTTGTTGACAACAGTTTCCTTGTTGACAACAGTTTCCTGGTTGACAACAGTTTCCTGGTTCACAACGGAGTATTACATAGTAACAAGTGGTACGATGACATAACCCAGCATCTGCAAATACAACACTCTATTGAAAACAGACAATACAATACTCTAATCTAAACTAATTCATCTACTGACAAATGATCCCCTACACAGAACGTATATGACAATGATCTTCCTGATTGTGTGAACACTGTTCACTACAATGCTAACCCAACCATGGCAATGGTGCATCAAAACCCTATCGTTCCGTTATCAAGACCTTCCACCGGGGTCTGAGTCAGGGTCATTCTACCAGGCCAGTCTATACATTACTCACATAACACAATAGTGACTAGTGCTTTTCCTGAAAGCTCTCATTCACATCCTATTCAAATGCTTTTTTTAAATCAGAAGGGGAGACTACGCCAAGGATGCACAACAAACGGTTTCCGCCGTAATGAGCGACGCCCCCCTCCCCGTTTTCTGTCTGATGCGTTTTAAACTGTTGATCCGCTAATTGGCCTGATTGAGTTGTGTGAGGGTTCTGCGCGCCCGTTGTTTAATACCACTCATCCGCACACAGCCCCGTCTCATCCCCGTTAGCACAACAAAGTCACCGCCCCTCATTACCAACCAAACAACCCAAAGAAGTAAGAGTTCCCTCCTCTCACTCTGCATAGGTTTAGGACCTCGTCGGAATTGATTCCTCACCCGATGAGTTTCTCAAAGCAACAGAAGCGCTATTACGTGCCGTCGGGATAGCTGCATTATGGGCAACGTCGATTTTCCAACGACTGCCAAAGGGAAGCGTCGAAAATATCAATTTTCCATAAACGGAAGGAAATTACAGCTGCTTTCTGGGACCTAAATATACTGTATTTTATATGGCCTACCCACTTAACACACACTTTTTGAATTTAGAGTTGTTTCCACGTTATCTTTTAAAAAACGACGTTGAACCGACGTGGAATAGACGTTGTGTTAACGTCTGTGCCCAGTGGGTAGGCTCAATCATTCGGATGCTACAGCATTGCCTCCTCTGCCTCTTGTCATTGTAGGACAGAGAGACTAATGGCACATTCCCAATCACGTATCCTACGGTAGCCGATTCCTGTGTGTCACAGTATCCCCCCCAACAACAACAAACCGGAGGTAAAATGTTATCTGCTGCCTGACACGCCGAGGCGACGAGAGAGAGCAAACAGCAAAGTACCAATTTGATTCCCCCTTTTTCAACCGCATCACAGCTGCGCGACACCGAGATGCTGACATTTTCACCCCGTTATCGGTTTAATTACGGTTGCCATGGCAGCAGAGTGCTCGGTAAAAGGCTGCTAAAGGAGAACTCCCATTTTTTTTTGATGCAGCTCGTAACACGACGGCAGATTAAAAACACACAGAACAGAAGGAGAAGATAGAGAGATGGAATGGTTAATTCGTAGCCTTCAAAACGCTGTGTTACATTGTAAATGTATTTGTGGATGGGGTTTTTCTCTCCTATCAATCTCTATTAAATGATTAGATTATATAGCCTAAACAGTGAACAGGCAATTTTGCTACAGCGCGGATAGATAGACTCCACATGCAAGGACGGCTACATGACAATCAGACAGACTGAAACATTGTTTAACTTCTCCGCTCCGCGCATCACATAGAAACAACAGTGAATAACGGCACAGAGCCACGCATTTACAAAAACACAACCCAAACCTGGCCACGGAACAATATCGCAAAGAAACCTCTTTCTCTTACCGAAACTTTTCTCCCCTTTCTGCATTTGTTGACCCTCTTCGGGAGCCCGAACCACCATGCAACAAGAGATCCGTCCGGAACCCAGAATCCAAAATTCACCCGATGGGTGGATTATCTCTCTATAGCCAAGTGAGCAATCAGCCAGCTGTATGCACGCACGTTCCGTTTTTCTCACCGAGGGTGGCTATCTTTTGTTATATGTAACAATCCCACCTCCTCCGCACGCACAAACACAGAATGGGGGGGGGGGGGAAAGGAGAGAGAGGGAAGCACGGGTCCGCTATCACTCAGCGCCACACGGTGATGTAAAAACCGCGTTTGTCACAACAGTGCTCGACTATGAAATGAAATCGTCCAGGCAGCACACAGCACAGTCGCAGGGTGCTTGGCGAGTGACAGGCAGCGAACAAAAATGACAGCAGATGACAAAGGCATATGCTTACCCCTTCGCGGCGCCCTAATCTCCTGACACAAACCTAGCGTGCTCTGCCTTCGTACTGCCAGTAACAGTCTAGACCCCCAGGGATCATCGACTACGTTCAGCCACAGGACGATATTGTCTTGCGCGGATGGTCAGGGGGCCGAAATATAATTACAAATCATTTGTAGACTGTAAATTGACCGCAAAAAAAACCCCTAACAGATTAAAGTATTTGTCTAAAAAAATTATTTCAAACCTTGCTTACATTTGTATAAATCAGATATATCTCTCTATTATACATGGGAATACTTTGGAACAAATTTCCAAAAATAAAAATTACTTGGAGCTGATTTGCTGGTGTTTTTTGCAATTGTTTAGAAAATTTGATCGGGCCAAATTCGGCCCGCAGGCCGCCAGTTGGGGATCTCTGCCAAACCGTTTTTTCAGCAGGATGTTTTTCAGTGCACATACAGCCCCTACTAGTAATGAGAGTTTTAGGCTATTTCAGACCAGAATGAAAAAGAGAATCCAGTGGCATCTATCCGACATATTTCATAAAGATTAATAACAACAACAAAAAATCCGAAATTGCTTTTTCCCCCCTTCACGTTGTTACATTTCAGAATAATCGGTCCATATTACAACGGTCCATCCACATGTCGATCTGAAAGAAACATCTAGATTCTTTTTATTATCTTTTAAAAAGGTAGACAACAATGTCCATCACCTCATTGGAAGGACACACCTGAAAAAGGTTGACACATCCCAAAAGCACTGAAATCCACAACACGGCTTTAGTAATGAAATGGTACCAACAACAAAAAACAGAGCATCGAGGAACAAACAAGATGATAACAGGTCATTACCGGATAGAGGCAGATCGTAATATAATTAGAATAGAACAATATCAATCAAATGTATTTATAAAGCCCTTCTTACATCAGCTGATGTCACAAAGTGCTGTACAGAAACCCCCAGCCTAAAACCCCCAAACAGCAATGCGATGCAATGCAGGTGTAGAAGCGCGTTAAAATATAACTAAGAACAATGAGGAATGAGTAACTCACTTTCATCAGGGTGCGTCATCGACGGATATATATAATGGAGAAAAGTGAATATAATCCAAATGTAATATGTTATTAATTTACTTCCTCCTCAACTCACCTTTCTAAAGCCCCAGTTACGCAGAACAGATGCTTCTACACTCCCAACTATATATATATATATATCCTCTGGTTTGCGTAAAGTTCACCAAACTGACATGGCGATGCGACGGACTAGAGATTGGAGGGATGTTCAGCAGTCTTGAAATAATCAGGTCCTCATGGATCATCAGATCACGAACGAACCGAGAAGAGACAGTTGGTTCAGACAACAACCCAAAAAAAGGCTACAGGTGTTTTTGTTCACTGTATATCCGCTGCTTTGCGCCGAGCAGAGCTGTGTTGGTCGTCTCGGCGAGATCAACTAGTCTCTGGTTGAGGGAAACTTCCCGGGC
>NC_092096.1:7496395-7556395 GCF_045679555.1 Salvelinus alpinus | reverse complement strand
TAAGCAGCTCGTGCCTCCTCTCTTCCCGCCTCTCGCTGGTCCCTAGTTAGCAACGCGGTCCTCACAGCACTGCCTCCTCCTCTCCTCATCCAAGAAGCTGACAGGCAGCACCGTCAGGGAAGGCTGCAGCCAGGCATCACATGTTGCTGTAATAGACCTCATTAAGCTCTACTTACAGATGTTCTCTTAACATAATTGATCTGCAGAGCGGGTTGAGAGGATGGTAACCTATTCCCCAGCCCCCAATTATGGCGCCGGTAATTAGATCCCCAATCTCCCTGTTTCGTTTCTCCACATTCACCCTTCTAACATTCTCCCAAATATCAAAGTATCTCTTTCTCTCAAAGCGAACCCCTCCCACCTCCTCCCTCCTCTCCTCCCCCCTCCTCCTTCCCTCCACACCCCTGACTCCACCACCACCTAACCTCCACCTCCCTCTTCTCCTCCCTCCTCTCCTCCCTCCTCTCCTCATCCTCCCATCCACTCACTAGACTCAGAGTCCTCTGACAGTATTGACAGTTAGATGTACTAACCTTTGTAGTGAAGCCAGGCTTAGTAGTTCACTCACTCCCATTGACAGAGCTCTCTCTTATTTTTCCCTCTCCCTCTCTCTCCCTGTGCTGAAATATCCTGGGAAAGAACGAGGGATAGAGAGAGAGAGAGAGAGAGAGAGAGAGGCACAGATGGAGAGAGGGATGAAAAAAAACCTCTAAGTTTGTAATTTTGATAAAAGGTTGATAATGTCTGTCAGGGGAGGATCTTTTTTAAAAATCTTGAATTATTCCTCTGATGCCAACTTTTAGGAACTGGAAAAGGAAATGAGGACAGAGAGAAGAGGGAAGGGGTGGAGCTTGGAGTCCAGAGAGGAGGACAGAGAGGAGGACAGAGAGGAGAGGGAAGGGGTGGAGCTAGGAGTCCAGAGAGGAGGACAGAGAGGAGAGGGAAGGGGTGGAGCTTGGAGTCCAGAGAGGAGGACAGAGAGGAGAGGGAAGGGGTGGAGCTTGGAGTCCAGAGAGGAGGACAGAGAGGAGAGGGAAGGGGTGGAGCTAGGAGTCCAGAGAGGAGGACAGAGAGGAGGACAGAAAGGAGGAGAGAGAGGAGAGGGAAGGGGTGGAGCTAGGAGTCCAGAGAGGAGGACAGAGAGGAGAGGGAAGGGGTGGAGCTAGGAGTCCAGAGAGGAGGACAGAGAGGAGAGGGAAGGGGTGGAGCTAGGAGTCCAGAGAGGAGGACAGAGAGGAGGACAGAGAGGAGAGGGAAGGGGTGGAGCTAGGAGTCCAGAGAGGAGGACAGAGAGGAGGACAGAGAGGAGAGGGAAGGGGTGGAGCTAGGAGTCCAGAGAGGAGGACAGAGAGGAGAGGGAAGGGGTGGAGCTAGGAGTCCAGAGAGGAGGACAGAGAGGAGGACAGAGAGGAGAGGGAAGGGGTGGAGCTAGGAGTCCAGAGAGGAGGACAGAGAGGAGGACAGAGAGGAGAGGGAAGGGTGGAGCTAGGAGTCCAGAGAGGAGGACAGAGAGGAGAGGGAAGGGGTGGAGCTTGGAGTCCAGAGAGTAGGACAGAGAGGAGGACAGAGAGGAGAGGGAAGGGGTGGAGCTAGGAGTCCAGAGAGGAGGACAGAGAGGAGGACAGAGAGGAGAGGGAAGGGGTGGAGCTAGGAGTCCAGAGAGGAGGACAGAGAGGAGAGGGAAGGGGTGGAGCTAGGAGTCCAGAGAAGAGGACAGAGAGGAGGAGAGGAGTGATGGCGGGGAAGCGTCTTTTACAATGCCAATCAGAGCCACTCCTAGGGCATGTCCCAAACGACCCCCTGTTCCCTATTTAGTGCACTAGGTTTGACCAAGGCCCATAGAGGAAATATGGTTTAGTGCACTAGGTTTGACCAAGGCCCATAGAGGAAATATGGTGCCGTTTTGGATGCAGCCCTGTCACCAGGCTAATTAGCCTCCATGCTACAACCTAAAGCATTCTGGGAGATGCTAATGTCACGCTTTCTTCAGCACTTTAAAGAGGAAACATTTATTCCAATGTCATAAAGTTTCTAGGATGGGGGTGCTGGTTCGGCCCAGTTATATCTTCTGTTTCTCTAAACGGACTATGTTGGCTGGTTCGGCCCAGTTATATCTTCTTCTCTAAACGGACTATGTTGGCTGGTTCGGCCCAGTTATATCTTCTGTTTCTCTAAACGGACTATGTTGGCTGGTTCAGCCCAGTTATATCTTCTGTTTCTCTAAACGGACTATGTTGGCTGGTTCTGTCCAGTTATATCTTCTTCTCTAAACGGACTATGTTGGCTGGTTCGGCCCAGTTATATCTTCTTCTCTAAACGGACTATGTTGGCTGGTTCGGCCCAGTTATATCTTCTGTTTCTCTAAACGGACTATGTTGGCTGGTTCGGCCCAGTTATATCTTCTTCTCTAAACGGACTATGTTGGCTGGTTCGGCCCAGTTATATCTTCTGTTTCTCTAAACGGACTATGTTGGCTGGTTCGGCCCAGTTATATCTTCTGTTTCTCTAAACGGACTATGTTGGCTGGTTCGGCCCAGTTATATCTTCTGTTTCTCTAAACGGACTATGTTGGCTGGTTCGGCCCAGTTATATCTTCTGTTTCTCTAAACGGGTTCTGTTGGCTGGTTCGGCCCAGTTATATCTTCTGTTTCTCTAAACGGACTATGTTGGCTGGTTCGGCCCAGTTATATCTTCTGTTTCTCTAAACGGGTTCTGTTGGCTGGTTCGGCCCAGTTATATCTTCTGTTTCTCTAAACGGGTTCTGTTGGCTGGTTCGGCCCAGTTATATCTTCTGTTTCTCTAAACGGACTATGTTGGCTGGTTCGGCCCAGTTATATCTTCTGTTTCTCTAAACGGACTATGTTGGCTGGTTCGGCCCAGTTATATCTTCTTCTCTAAACGGACTATGTTGGCTGGTTCGGCCCAGTTATATCTTCTGTTTCTCTAAACGGACTATGTTGGCTGGTTCGGCCCAGTTATATCTTCTGTTTCTCTAAACGGGTTCTGTTGGCTGGTTCGGCCCAGTTATATCTTCTGTTTCTCTAAACGGACTATGTTGGCTGGTTCGGCCCAGTTATATCTTCTTCTCTAAACGGACTATGTTGGCTGGTTCGGCCCAGTTATATCTTCTGTTTCTCTAAACGGACTATGTTGGCTGGTTCGGCCCAGTTATATCTTCTGTTTCTCTAAACGGACTATGTTGGCTGGTTCGGCCCAGTTATATCTTCTTCTCTAAACGGACTATGTTGGCTGGTTCGGCCCAGTTATATCTTCTGTTTCTCTAAACGGACTATGTTGGCTGGTTCGGCCCAGTTATATCTTCTGTTTCTCTAAACGGACTATGTTGGCTGGTTCGGCCCAGTTATATCTTCTTCTCTAAACGGACTATGTTGGCTGGTTCAGCCCAGTTATATCTTCTTCTCTAAACGGACTATGTTGGCTGGTTCGGCCCAGTTATATCTTCTGTTTCTCTAAACGGACTATGTTGGCTGGTTCGGCCCAGTTATATCTTCTGTTTCTCTAAACGGACTATGTTGGCTGGTTCTGTCCAGTTATATCTTCTTCTCTAAACGGACTATGTTGGCTGGTTCGGCCCAGTTATATCTTCTGTTTCTCTAAACGGACTATGTTGGCTGGTTCGGCCCAGTTATATCTTCTGTTTCTCTAAACGGACTATGTTGGCTGGTTCGGCCCAGTTATATCTTCTTCTCTAAACGGACTATGTTGGCTGGTTCAGCCCAGTTATATCTTCTTCTCTAAACGGACTATGTTGGCTGGTTCGGCCCAGTTATATCTTCTGTTTCTCTAAACGGACTATGTTGGCTGGTTCGGCCCAGTTATATCTTCTGTTTCTCTAAACGGACTATGTTGGCTGGTTCAGCCCAGTTATATCTTCTTCTCTAAACGGACTATGTTGGCTGGTTCGGCCCAGTTATATCTTCTTCTCTAAACGGACTATGTTGGCTGGTTCTGTCCAGTTATATCTTCTTCTCTAAACGGACTATGTTGGCTGGTTCGGCCCAGTTATATCTTCTGTTTCTCTAAACGGACTATGTTGGCTGGTTCGGCCCAGTTATATCTTCTTCTCTAAACGGACTATGTTGGCTGGTTCTGTCCAGTTATATCTTCTTCTCTAAACGGACTATGTTGGCTGGTTCGGCCCAGTTATATCTTCTTCTCTAAACGGACTATGTTGGCTGGTTCGGCCCAGTTATATCTTCTGTTTCTCTAAACGGACTATGTTGGCTGGTTCGGCCCAGTTATATCTTCTTCTCTAAACGGACTATGTTGGCTGGTTCGGCCCAGTTATATCTTCTGTTTCTCTAAACGGGTTCTGTTGGCTGGTTCGGCCCAGTTATATCTTCTGTTTCTCTAAACGGACTATGTTGGCTGGTTCAGCCCAGTTATATCTTCTGTTTCTCTAAACGGACTATGTTGGCTGGTTCGGCCCAGTTATATCTTCTGTTTCTCTAAACGGACTATGTTGGCTGGTTCAGCCCAGTTATATCTTCTGTTTCTCTAAACGGGTTCTGTTGGCTGGTTCGGCCCAGTTATATCTTCTTCCCAGTTATATCTTCTGTTTCTCTAAACGGGTTCTGTTGGCTGGTTCGGCCCAGTTATATCTTCTGTTTCTCTAAACGGACTATGTTGGCTGGTTCGGTCCAGTTATATCTTCTGTTTCTCTAAACGGGTTCTGTTGGCTGGTTCAGCCCAGTTATATCTTCTTCTCTAAACGGACTATGTTGGCTGGTTCAGCCCAGTTATATCTTCTTCTCTAAACGGACTATGTTGGCTGGTTCGGCCCAGTTATATCTTCTGTTTCTCTAAACGGACTATGTTGGCTGGTTCGGCCCAGTTATATCTTCTGTTTCTCTAAACGGACTATGTTGGCTGGTTCGGCCCAGTTATATCTTCTGTTTCTCTAAACGGACTATGTTGGCTGGTTCAGCCCAGTTATATCTTCTGTTTCTCTAAACGGACTATGTTGGCTGGTTCTGTCCAGTTATATCTTCTGTTTCTCTAAACGGACTATGTTGGCTGGTTCGGCCCAGTTATATCTTCTGTTTCTCTAAACGGACTATGTTGGCTGGTTCTGTCCAGTTATATCTTCTGTTTCTCTAAACGGACTATGTTGGCTGGTTCGGCCCAGTTATATCTTCTGTTTCTCTAAACGGACTATGTTGGCTGGTTCTGTCCAGTTATATCTTCTGTTTCTCTAAACGGACTATGTTGGCTGGTTCGGCCCAGTTATATCTTCTGTTTCTCTAAACGGACTATGTTGGCTGGTTCGGCCCAGTTATATCTTCTGTTTCTCTAAACGGACTATGTTGGCTGGTTCGGCCCAGTTATATCTTCTTCTCTAAACGGACTATGTTGGCTGGTTCAGCCCAGTTATATCTTCTGTTTCTCTAAACGGACTATGTTGGCTGGTTCGGCCCAGTTATATCTTCTGTTTCTCTAAACGGACTATGTTGGCTGGTTCTGCCCAGTTATATCTTCTTCTCTAAACGGACTATGTTGGCTGGTTCTGCCCAGTTATATCTTCTGTTTCTCTAAACGGACTATGTTGGCTGGTTCGGCCCAGTTATATCTTCTCTCTAAACGGACTATGTTGGCTGGTTCAGCCCAGTTATATCTTCTTCTCTAAACGGACTATGTTGGCTGGTTCGGCCCAGTTATATGTTCTGTTCCCCTCCATTACTGCCTCAGAGCTGTTAATGAGTCACACCATCTCCTCCATTACTGCCTCAGAGCTGTTAATGAGTCACACCATCTCCTCCATTACTGCCTCAGAGCTGCTAATGAGTCACACCATCTCCTCCATTACTGCCCCAGAGCTGCTAATGAGTCACACCATCTCCTCCATTACTGCCTCAGAGCTGCTAATGAGTCACACCATCTCCTCCATTACTGCCTCAGATCTGCTAATGAGTCACACCATCTCCTCCATTACTGCCTCAGAGCTGAGTCACACCATCTCCTCCATTACTGCCCTCAGAGCTGTTAATGAGTCACACCATCTCCTCCATTACTGCCTCAGAGCTGCTAATGAGTCACACCATCTCCTCCATTACTGCCCCAGAGCTGCTAATGAGTCACACCATCTCCTCCATTACTGCCTCAGAGCTGCTAATGAGTCACACCATCTCCTCCATTACTGCCTCAGATCTGCTAATGAGTCACACCATCTCCTCCATTACTGCCTCAGAGCTGAGTCACACCATCTCCTCCATTACTGCCCTCAGAGCTGTTAATGAGTCACACCATCTCCTCCATTACTGCCTCAGATCTGCTAATGAGTCACACCATCTCCTCCATTACTGCCTCAGATCTGCTAATGAGTCACACCATCTCCTCCATTACTGCCTCAGAGCTGTTAATGAGTCACACCATCTCCTCCATTACTGCCTCAGAGCTGAGTCACACCATCTCCTCCATTACTGCCTCAGAGCTGAGTCACACCATCTCCTCCATTACTGCCTCAGAGCTGAGTCACACCATCTCCTCCATTACTGCCTCAGAGCTGCTAATGAGTCACACCATCTCCTCCATTACTGCCTCAGAGCTGCTAATGAGTCACACCATCTCCTCCATTACTGCCTCAGAGCTGAGTCACACCATCTCCTCCATTACTGCCTCAGAGCTGTTAATGAGTCACACCATCTCCTCCATTACTGCCTCAGAGCTGAGTCACACCATCTCCTCCATTACTGCCTCAGAGCTGTTAATGAGTCACACCATCTCCTCCATTACTGCCTCAGATCTGTTAATGAGTCACACCATCTCCTCCATTACTGCCTCAGATCTGTTAATGAGTCACACCATCTCCTCCATTACTGCCTCAGATCTGCTAATGAGTCACACCATATCCTCCATTACTGCCTCAGAGGTGCTAATGAGTCACACCATCTCCTCCATTACTGCCTCAGAGCTGTTAATGAGTCACACCATCTCCTCCATTACTGCCTCAGATCTGTTAATGAGTCACACCATCTCCTCCATTACTGCCTCAGATCTGCTAATGAGTCACACCATATCCTCCATTACTGCCTCAGAGGTGCTAATGAGTCACACCATCTCCTCCATTACTGCCTCAGAGCTGCTATGAGTCACACCATCTCCTCCATTACTGCCTCAGATCTGCTATGAGTCACACCATCTCCTCCATTACTGCCTCAGATCTGCTAATGAGTCACACCATATCCTCCATTACTGCCTCAGAGGTGCTAATGAGTCACACCATCTCCTCCATTACTGCCTCAGATCTGCTATGAGTCACACCATCTCCTCCATTACTGCCTCAGATCTGCTATTGAGTCACACCATCTCCTCCATTACTGCCTCAGAGGTGTTAATGATTCACACCATCTCCTCCATTACTACCTCAGATCTGCTATTGAGTCACACCATCTCCTCCATTACTGCCTCAGAGGTGTTAATGATTCACACCATCTCCTCCATTACTGCCTCAGAGCCGCTAATGAGTCACACCATCTCCTCCATTACTGCCTCAGATCTGCTATTGAGTCACACCATCTCCTCCATTACTGCCTCAGATCTGCTATTGAGTCACACCATCTCCTCCATTACTGCCTCAGATCTGTTAATGAGTCACACCATCTCCTCCATTACTGCCTCAGATCTGTTAATGAGTCACACCATCTCCTCCATTACTGCCTCAGAGGTGCTAATGAGGTCTCTCCTCTCCGCTGAGATGTTCTGACATTTAAAGCAGGTCTCTCCTCTCCACTGAGATGTTCTGACATTTAAAGCAGGTCTCTCCTCTCCGCGGAGATGTTCTGACATTTAAAGCAGGTCTCTCCTCTCCACTGAGATGTTCTGACATTTAAACCAGGTCTCGTCTCTCCGCTGAGATGTTCTGACATTTAAAGCAGGTCTCGTCTCTCCACTGAGATGTTCTGACATTTAAAGCAGGTCTCTCCTCTCCGCTGAGATGTTCTCCGCTGTTATGTTTTCAGCCTCCCAGTCTCCCAGCCAGCCAATGTGTTTCCAGCCTCCCAGTCTCCCAGTCAGCCATTGTGTTTCCAGCCTCCCAGTCTCCCAGTCAGCCATTGTGTTTTCAGCCTCCCAGTCTCCCAGCCAGCCAATGTGTTTTCAGCTTCCCAGTCTCCCAGTCAGCCATTGTGTTTCCAGCCTCCCAGTCTCCCAGTCAGCCATTGTGTTTTCAGCCTCCCAGTCTCCCAGTCAGCCATTGTGTTTTCAGCCTCCCAGTCTCCCAGTCAGCCATTGTGTTTTCAGCCTCCCAGTCTCCCAGTCAGCCATTGTGTTTTCAGCCTCCCAGTCTCCCAGCCAGCCATTGTGTTTCCAGCCTCCCAGCCGTAGTCTCTCTTCCTTCATCTTAGCCAGCCTCCAGCTCTATATCCCTCCAGCCCCCCAGCTCCCTACTAGTAAACCCCCCTCTGGGGAATAAGGCCAAGGACCAGGGGCCACTCAGTAATTGCTGCAGGTAGGTGACCTTCAAGTGGGTGGGGTGGGGTGGTGGTGGGGGGGTCAACGGAGGCGTCATAACAATTTATTCTCCTCTTCGCCGCCCAATTTAGTCTTTTGGCAGAGAGAGGAAGCAGAGCTGGAACTAAGGAAGAGACATACAGCTTCCTGAGGGTTGCGTCACAAATTGCACCCCATTCCCTATATAGTGCACTACTTTTGACCTGAACCCTATGGGCCCTATAAAGGGAATAGAGTGCCATTTAGACAACCATTGAAATCCAGCTTCTCCCCTCCATAAAGTCTTATAGAGTATCACCTTTAGTAACGGTCCATAGAGTCTTATAGAGAATCACCTTTAGTAACGGTCCATAGAGTCTTATAGAGAATCACCTTTAGTAACGGTCCATAGAGTCTTATAGAGAATCACCTTTAGTAACGGTCCATAGAGTCTTATAGAGAATCACCTTTAGTAACGGTCCATAGAGTCTTATAGAGAATCACCTTTAGTAACGGTCCATAGAGTCTTATAGAGAATCACCTTTAGTAACGGTCCATAAAGTCTTATAGAGAATCACCTTTAGTAACGGTCCATAGAGTCTTATAGAGAATCACCTTTAGTAACGGTCCATAAAGTCTTATAGAGAATCACCTTTAGTAATGATCCAGAACTGAGCCCTCTAGATGTAAAAAAACAGCCAAAGAATATTGACATCTTTCTTATTACTAAATGAGAGTTAATGGAGATTACTTAACCACCTACACATTTAGTCAGAATATAAAGTGGGAAGCAGGCAGGCAGGCAAAAGTATTCAGACCCCTCGACTTTTTTCCACATTTTGTTACATTACAGCCTTATTCTAAAATGGATTAAAGATTTTAAAAAATCCTCAGCAATTTACACACAATACCCCATAATGCAATGCAGTGCCTTAGAACACGGGGCCACTCGGGAGGCCCCTGTTTGATCTGTTTGATACCATTCCATTAATTCCACTCCAGACTTTACTATGAGCCCGTCCTCCCCAATTAAGGTGCCACCAGCCGCCTGTGCTCTCCATCCACCTATAAAACTATCTGTAAAATATATGCGTTTCAATCTTTGATAATCAGCTCACGTCTCATGTCTGATTTGATCATCTCCTTACTCACACTTGTAATTGAACAATAACAGGATTTTACCAGACAAGACATCTGGAAAGCATATGTTGAATTTGAAAACACTAATGTTGACGTTAAAGACAAAACTGACAAAGTTATATAACATAAATATAGTTCTTGTTTACTTTATGTTGCTACAACAAAGAACGTATTCAGGATGAAACCAGAACACAACTTTTTTTTTTTGGACAGAAAATTCATTTTTGTTGATGGGTAGCCATGAAAATGGTACTTGAAATGTATTTTCTTTTTGCATTTAAAATGTAATTGTCAGGGTTTATTGATCCGAACAACAGGATAAAATGTATTGCCTTTTCCCAACAAAAAGTCTAATCTAACATTATGTCTGAGTCCTAAATGGCACCCTATTCCCTGTAAAGGCCTGGTTAAAAGTAGTGCACTATATAGGGAATAGGGTTCTTGGGCCCATAGGGTTCTGGTTAAAAGTAGTGCACTATATAGGGAATAGGGTGCCATCTGGTACTCATTCATTACTGTATGTGTGCTCTGCTGAATCAGACAGACAGACAGACAGACAGACAGACAGACAGACAGACAGACAGACAGACAGACAGACAGACAGACAGACAGACAGACAGACAGACTGTCAATTTACCAGCGTTGGATCCTTGTGAATATTTTACGGGACAAACAAACCTTGACAAGATAACGATATAACACTTTGATTGAAATTGCAGAACAGAAAATACGAGATTTGCAGATGAGAGAACATGATGAATGTAAAACAGAAGAGAAAAGGTCTTAATTGACAAGGAGCAGAACAATCTACTGTTGGAGAATAAGTAATATTATGGAGGCGCTAGACTCTAGACAGAACAAAAACATATATTTAACTAGATGTATTATTTTGTTCAAGTCAAGGTTGCGTACGATACACGGTTGGATTGAATAGTAAAATGAACCTTTACGACAGCGTCCATTAATGACCAAACTAGTCTCTATTGTTTAGATGTCTGTAGTACAACACACACACACACACACACACACACACACACACACACACACACCACATTTGTTACAAAAACCCACCAGATGAACCAACCTCTGAATAATATTTCTCCTTTAATGATAAGCGTGCGTGGTGGAATAGTGTTAGCAACTTGCTACATAATATCTATCGATTCCATCCGGCTTCCATTTTCTTGAATAACTTGGGGCCTAAAATGACTTGGTGTGTCCGTGAACGAAGCGCAGAGCTTCAAAAACAGACTCCTTTTGACATGCGTCTCAAATAGCACCCTTATACCCTACTCAGTGCACTACTTATGACCGGAAACCCTATGGGGAATAGGGGTGTCATTTGGGACGGAGCTCTGCTGTAGCCTACACCTAAAGGCAATCAATCGCCTCCCCTTAATCCAAAACCAATTTACTCTGCCTGAAGAGTAAAATATCTTTTAATCTCCAGCCTGGCAATCCCTGATTGCTGTCGGGCATCGGATGACAGTCAAACGGTTACCGCTTTAGAATAGAAGCATCCTTTCTGTGAGATTTAGCCGGTTGCTATTTTATAGATGCATGGACGGGGCAAGGTAATAGCTATGTGTACTGATTCATCTATTCACTCATGAGGTGAAATTCCCTTACAACAATATGGCGTATCATCATCTTCTGTTCTTTATTCCGGTATAGTGAAGAATAAAAATGAAACATTTACGGAAGATTACAGGCATTAAAAAAATGAAAAGCAGGTTTGAATTCAAAATATGTAAATCATAAAAGGAAACATGGGAAAGGTAAAAGTGAAAACATTGTTTCTTTCCCACTTCGTCTGTCACATCTCTTCTGCTCTAAAGCCCTCGATGTGAAACAGGGGTTGAGAATCACATCTCTTCTGCTCTTAAAGCCCTCGGTGTGAAACAGAGTTCGTCTATCACATCTCTTCTGCTCTAAAGCCCTCGATGTGAAACAGGGGTCGACAATCACATCTCTTCTGCTCTAAAGCCCTCGATGTGAAACAGGGGTCGAGAATCACATCTCTTCTGCTCTAAAGCCCTCGATGTGAAACAGGGGTCGAGAATCACATCTCTTCTGCTCTAAAGCCCTCGATGTGAAACAGGGGTCGACTATCACATCTCTTCTGCTCTAAAGCCCTCGATGTGAAACAGGGGTCGACTATCACATCTCTTCTGCTCTAAAGCCCTCGATGTGAAACAGGGGGTCGACTATCACATCTCTTCTGCTCTTAAAGCCCTCGATGTGAAACAGGGGTCGACTATCACATCTCTTCTGCTCTAAAGCCCTCGGTGTGAAACAGGGGTCGACTATCACATCTCTTCTGCTCTAAAGCCCTCGATGTGAAACAGGGGTTGTCTATCACATCTCTTCTGCTCTTAAAGCCCTCGATGTGAAACAGGGACCGTCTATCACATCTCTTCTGCTCTAAAGCCCTCGATGTGAAACAGGGGTCGAGAATCACATCTCTTCTGCTCTAAAGCCCTCGATGTGAAACAGGGGTCGACTATCACATCTCTTCTGCTCTTAAAGCCCTCGATGTGAAACAGGGGTTGAGAATCACATCTCTTCTGCTCTAAAGCCCTCGATGTGAAACAGGGGTCGACTATCACATCTCTTCTGCTCTAAAGCCCTCGTTGTGAAACAGGGGTCTACTATCACATCTCTTCTGCTCTAAAGCCCTCGTTGTGAAACAGGGATCGACTATCACATCTCTTCTGCTCTTAAAGCCCTCGATGTGAAACAGGGGTCGAGAATCACATCTCTTCTGCTCTTAAAGCCCTCGATGTGAAACAGGGACCGTCTATCACATCTCTTCTGCTCTTAAAGCCCTCGATGTGAAACAGGGGTCGACTATCACATCTCTTCTGCTCTAAAGCCCTCGATGTGAAACAGGGGTCTACTATCACATCTCTTCTGCTCTAAAGCCCTCGTTGTGAAACAGGGGTCGACTATCACATCTCTTCTGCTCTTAAAGCCCTCGATGTGAAACAGGGGTCGAGAATCAAATCTCTTCTGCTCTTAAAGCCCTCGATGTGAAACAGGGACCGTCTATCACATCTCTTCTGCTCTAAAGCCCTCGATGTGAAACAGGGACCGTCTATCACATCTCTTCTGCTCTAAAGCCCTCGATGTGAAACAGGGGTCGAGAATCACATCTCTTCTGCTCTAAAGCCCTCGATGTGAAACAGGGGTCGACTATCACATCTCTTCTGCTCTTAAAGCCCTCGATGTGAAACAGGGGTCGAGAATCACATCTCTTCTGCTCTTAAAGCCCCCGATGTGAAACAGGGGTCGACTATCACATCTCTTCTGCTCTAAAGCCCTCGATGTGAAACAGGGGTCGAGAATTATATCTCTTCTGCTCTTAAAGCCCTCGATGTGAAACAGGGGTCGACTATCACATCTCTTCTGCTCTTAAAGCCCTCGATGTGAAACAGGGGTCGAGAATCACATCTCTTCTGCTCTAAAGCCCTCGATGTGAAACAGGGGTCTACTATCACATCTCTTCTGCTCTAAAGCCCTCGATGTGAAACAGGGGTCGACTATCACATCTCTTCAGCTCTAAAGCCCTCGATGTGAAACAGGGACCGTCTATCACATCTCTTCTGCTCTAAAGCCCTCGATGTGAAACAGGGACCGTCTATCACATCTCTTCTGCTCTAAAGCCCTCGTTGTGAAACAGGGGTCGACTATCACATCTCTTCTGCTCTAAAGCCCTCGATGTGAAACAGGGGTCGAGAATCACATCTCTTCTGCTCTAAAGCCCTCGATGTGAAACAGGGGTCGAGAGTCACATCTCTTCTGCTCTAAAGCCCTCGATGTGAAACAGGGGTCGACTATCACATCTCTTCTGCTCTAAAGCCCTCGATGTGAAACAGGGGTCGACTATCACATCTCTTCTGCTCTAAAGCCCTCGATGTGAAACAGGGGGTCGACTATCACATCTCTTCTGCTCTTAAAGCCCTCGATGTGAAACAGGGGTCGACTATCACATCTCTTCTGCTCTAAAGCCCTCTGTGTGAAACAGGGGTCGACTATCACATCTCTTCTGCTCTAAAGCCCTCGATGTGAAACAGGGGTTGTCGATCACATCTCTTCTGCTCTTAAAGCCCTCGATGTGAAACAGGGACCGTCTATCACATCTCTTCTGCTCTAAAGCCCTCGATGTGAAACAGGGGTCGAGAATCACATCTCTTCTGCTCTAAAGCCCTCGATGTGAAACAGGGGTCGACTATCACATCTCTTCTGCTCTTAAAGCCCTCGATGTGAAACAGGGGTTGAGAATCACATCTCTTCTGCTCTAAAGCCCTCGATGTGAAACAGGGGTCGACTATCACATCTCTTCTGCTCTAAAGCCCTCGTTGTGAAACAGGGGTCTACTATCACATCTCTTCTGCTCTAAAGCCCTCGTTGTGAAACAGGGATCGACTATCACATCTCTTCTGCTCTTAAAGCCCTCGATGTGAAACAGGGGTCGAGAATCACATCTCTTCTGCTCTTAAAGCCCTCGATGTGAAACAGGGACCGTCTATCACATCTCTTCTGCTCTTAAAGCCCTCGATGTGAAACAGGGGTCGACTATCACATCTCTTCTGCTCTAAAGCCCTCGATGTGAAACAGGGGTCTACTATCACATCTCTTCTGCTCTAAAGCCCTCGTTGTGAAACAGGGGTCGACTATCACATCTCTTCTGCTCTTAAAGCCCTCGATGTGAAACAGGGGTCGAGAATCAAATCTCTTCTGCTCTTAAAGCCCTCGATGTGAAACAGGGACCGTCTATCACATCTCTTCTGCTCTAAAGCCCTCGATGTGAAACAGGGACCGTCTATCACATCTCTTCTGCTCTAAAGCCCTCGATGTGAAACAGGGGTCGAGAATCACATCTCTTCTGCTCTAAAGCCCTCGATGTGAAACAGGGGTCGACTATCACATCTCTTCTGCTCTTAAAGCCCTCGATGTGAAACAGGGGTCGAGAATCACATCTCTTCTGCTCTTAAAGCCCCCGATGTGAAACAGGGGTCGACTATCACATCTCTTCTGCTCTAAAGCCCTCGATGTGAAACAGGGGTCGAGAATTATATCTCTTCTGCTCTTAAAGCCCTCGATGTGAAACAGGGGTCGACTATCACATCTCTTCTGCTCTTAAAGCCCTCGATGTGAAACAGGGGTCGAGAATCACATCTCTTCTGCTCTAAAGCCCTCGATGTGAAACAGGGGTCTACTATCACATCTCTTCTGCTCTAAAGCCCTCGATGTGAAACAGGGGTCGACTATCACATCTCTTCAGCTCTAAAGCCCTCGATGTGAAACAGGGACCGTCTATCACATCTCTTCTGCTCTAAAGCCCTCGATGTGAAACAGGGACCGTCTATCACATCTCTTCTGCTCTAAAGCCCTCGTTGTGAAACAGGGGTCGACTATCACATCTCTTCTGCTCTAAAGCCCTCGATGTGAAACAGGGGTCGACTATCACATCTCTTCTGCTCTAAAGCCCTCGATGTGAAACAGGGGTCGAGAATCACATCTCTTCTGCTCTTAAAGCCCTCGATGTGAAACAGGGGTCGACTATCACATCTCTTCTGCTCTAAAGCCCTCGATGTGAAACAGGGGTTGAGAATCACATCTCTTCAGCTCTAAAGCCCTCGATGTGAAACAGGGGTCGAGAATCACATCTCTTCTGCTCTAAAGCCCTCGATGTGAAACAGGGGTCGACTATCACATCTCTTCTGCTCTAAAGCCCTCGATGTGAAACAGGGGTCGAGAATCACATCTCTTCTGCTCTTAAAGCCCTCGATGTGAAACAGGGGTCGACTATCACATCTCTTCTGCTCTAAAGCCCTCGATGTGAAACAGGGGTCGACTATCACATCTCTTCTGCTCTAAAGCCCTCGATGTGAAACAGGGGTCGAGAATCACATCTCTTCTGCTCTTAAAGCCCTCGATGTGAAACAGGGGTCGACTATCACATCTCTTCTGTTCTTAAAGCCCTCGATGTGAAACAGGGGTTGAGAATCACATCTCTTCAGCTCTAAAGCCCTCGATGTGAAACAGGGGTCGAGAATCACATCTCTTCAGCTCTAAAGCCCTCGATGTGAAACAGGGGTCGACTATCACATCTCTTCTGCTCTAAAGCCCTCGATGTGAAACAGGGACCGTCTATCACATCTCTTCTGATCTAAAGCCCTCGATGTGAAACAGGGGTCGACTATCACATCTCTTCTGCTCTAAAGCCCTCGTTGTGAAACAGGGGTCGACTATCGTTGGGTCCCTGGTGAAGACCTGAACCATGATTAGCTTACACTCCGTGTCAATGGACCTTCCATCCTCAATACAGTCCCCACCAAGATACAACCACTGTAGAGTAGATTATATAACACCACTGTAGAGTAGATTATATAACAAGATATATGACACCACTGTAGAGTAGATGATATAACAAGATATATAACACCACTGTAGAGTAGATGATATAACAAGATATTTAACACCACTGTAGAGTAGATTATATAACACCACTGTAGAGTAGATTATATAACACCACTGTAGAGTAGATTATATAACACCACTGTAGAGTAGATTATATAACACCACTGTAGAGTAGTTTATATAACACCACTGTAGAGTAGATTATATAACACCACTGTGGAGTAGATTATATAACAATATATATAACACCACTGTAGAGTAGATTATATAACACCACTGTAGAGTAGATTATATAACACCACTGTACATTAGATTTTATAACACCACTGTAGAGTAGATTATATAACAATATATATAACACCACTGTAGAGTAGATTATATAACACCACTGTAGAGTAGATTATATTACACCACTGTAGAGTAGATTATATAACACCACTGTAGAGTAGATTATATAACACCACTGTACAGTAGATTATATAACACCACTGTAGAGTAGATTATATAACACCACTGTACAGTAGATTATATAACACCACTGTAGAGTAGATTATATAACACCACTGTACAGTAGATTATATAACACCACTGTAGAGTAGATTATATTACACCACTGTAGAGTAGATTATATAACACCACTGTACAGTAGATTATATAACACCACTGTAGAGTAGATTATTTAACAAGATATATAACACCACTGTAGAGTAGATTATATAACACCACTGTATAGTAGATTATATAACACCACTGTAGAGTAGATTATATAACACCACTGTATAGTATATTATATAACACCACTGTAGAGTAGATTATATAACACCACTGTACAGTAGATTATATAACACCACTGTAGAGTAGATTATATAACACCACTGTAGAGTAGATTATATAACACCACTGTAGAGTAGATTATATAACACCACTGTACAGTAGATTATATAACACCACTGTACAGTAGATTATATAACACCACTGTAGAGTAGATTATATAACACCACTGTACAGTAGATTATATAGCACCACTGTAGAGTAGATTATATTACACCACTGTAGAGTAGATTATATAACACCACTGTACAGTAGATTATATAACACCACTGTAGAGTAGATTATATAACAATATATATAACGCCACTGTAGAGTAGATTATATAACACCACTGTAGAGTAGATTATATTACACCACTGTAGAGTAGATTATATAACACCACTGTACAGTAGATTATATAACACCACTGTAGAGTAGATTATATAACAAGATATATAACACCACTGTAGAGTAGATTATATAACACCACTGTAGAGTAGATTATATAACACCACTGTATAGGATATTATATAACACCACTGTAGAGTAGATTATATAACACCACTGTAGAGTAGATTATTTAACACCACTGTACAGTAGATTATATAACACCACTGTAGAGTAGATTATTTAACAAGATATATAACACCACTGTAGAGTAGATTATATAACACCACTGTATAGTAGATTATATAACACCACTGTAGAGTAGATTATATAACACCACTGTATAGTATATTATATAACACCACTGTAGAGTAGATTATATAACACCACTGTACAGTAGATTATATAACACCACTGTAGAGTAGATTATATAACACCACTGTACAGTAGATTATATAGCACCACTGTAGAGTAGATTATATTACACCACTGTAGAGTAGATTATATAACACCACTGTACAGTAGATTATATAACACCACTGTAGAGTAGATTATATAACAATATATATAACACCACTGTAGAGTAGATTATATAACACCACTGTAGAGTAGATTATATTACACCACTGTAGAGTAGATTATTTAACACCACTGTACAGTAGATTATATAACACCACTGTAGAGTAGATTATATAACAAGATATATAACACCACTGTAGAGTAGATTATATAACACCACTGTATAGTAGATTATATAACACCACTGTAGAGTAGATTATATAACACCACTGTATAGGATATTATATAACACCACTGTAGAGTAGATTATATAACACCACTGTAGAGTAGATTATATAACACCACTGTACAGTAGATTATATAACACCACTGTACAGTAGATTATATAACACCACTGTAGAGTAGATTATATAACACCACTGTACAGTAGATTATATAGCACCACTGTAGAGTAGATTATATTACACCACTGTAGAGTAGATTATATAACACCACTGTACAGTAGATTATGTAACACCACTGTAGAGTAGATTATATAACAATATATATAACACCACTGTAGAGTAGATTATATAACACCACTGTAGAGTAGATTATATTACACCACTGTAGAGTAGATTATATAACACCACTGTACAGTAGATTATATAACACCACTGTAGAGTAGATTATATAACAAGATATATAACACCACTGTAGAGTAGATTATATAACACCACTGTATAGTAGATTATATAACACCACTGTAGAGTAGATTATATAACACCACTGTATAGGATATTATATAACACCACTGTAGAGTAGATTATATAACACCACTGTAGAGTAGATTATATAACACCACTGTAGAGTAGATTATATAACACCACTGTACAGTAGATTATATAACACCACTGTAGAGTAGATTATATAACACCACTGTACAGTAGATTATATAACACCACTGTAGAGTAGATTATATAACACCACTGTACAGTAGATTATATAACACCACTGTAGAGTAGATTATATTACACCACTGTAGAGTAGATTATATAACACCACTGTACAGTAGATTATATAACACCACTGTAGAGTAGATTATTTAACAAGATATATAACACCACTGTAGAGTAGATTATATAACACCACTGTATAGTAGATTATATAACACCACTGTAGAGTAGATTATATAACACCACTGTATAGTATATTATATAACACCACTGTAGAGTAGATTATATAACACCGCTGTACAGTAGATTATATAACACCACTGTAGAGTAGATTATATAACACCACTGTAGAGTAGATTATATAACACCACTGTAGAGTAGATTATATAACACCACTGTACAGTAGATTATATAACACCACTGTACAGTAGATTATATAACACCACTGTAGAGTAGATTATATAACACCACTGTACAGTAGATTATATAGCACCACTGTAGAGTAGATTATATTACACCACTGTAGAGTAGATTATATAACACCACTGTACAGTAGATTATATAACACCACTGTAGAGTAGATTATATAACAATATATATAACACCACTGTAGAGTAGATTATATAACACCACTGTAGAGTAGATTATATTACACCACTGTAGAGTAGATTATTTAACACCACTGTACAGTAGATTATATAACACCACTGTAGAGTAGATTATCTCACAAGATCTATAACACCACTGTAGAGTAGATTATATAACACCACTGTATAGTAGATTATATAACACCACTGTAGAGTAGATTATATAACACCACTGTATAGGATATTATATAACACCACTGTAGAGTAGATTATATAACACCACTGTACAGTAGATTATATAACACCACTGTAGAGTAGATTATATAACACCACTGTATAGTATATTATATAACACCACTGTAGAGTAGATTATATAACACCACTGTATAGTAGATTATATAACGCCACTGTAGAGTAGATTATATAACACCACTGTAGAGTAGATTATATAACACCACTGTAGAGTAGATTATATAACACCACTGTACAGTAGATTATATAACACCACTGTAGAGTAGATTATATAACACCACTGTAGAGTAGATTATATAACACCACTGTAGAGTAGATTATATAACAAAACTGTACAGTAGATTATATAACACCACTGTAGAGTAGATTATATAACACCACTGTATAGTATATTATATAACACCACTGTAGAGTAGATTATATAACACCACTGTATAGTAGATTATATAACGCCACTGTAGAGTAGATTATATAACACCACTGTAGAGTAGATTATATAACACCACTGTAGAGTAGTTTATTTAACAAAACTGTAGAGTAGATTATATAACACCACTGTAGAGTAGATTATATAACACCACTGTAGAGTAGATTATATAACACCACTGTACAGTAGATTATATAACACCACTGTAGAGTAGATTATATAACACCACTGTATAGGAGATTATATAACACCACTGTAGAGTAGATTATATAACACCACTGTAGAGTAGATTATATAACACCACTGTACAGTAGATTATATAACACCACTGTACAGTAGATTATATAACACCACTGTAGAGTAGATTATATAACACCACTGTACAGTAGATTATATAGCACCACTGTAGAGTAGATTATATTACACCACTGTAGAGTAGATTATATAACACCACTGTACAGTAGATTATATAACACCACTGTAGAGTAGATTATATAACAATATATATAACACCACTGTAGAGTAGATTATATAACACCACTGTAGAGTAGATTATATTACACCACTGTAGAGTAGATTATATAACACCACTGTACAGTAGATTATATAACACCACTGTAGAGTAGATTATATAACAAGATATATAACACCACTGTAGAGTAGATTATATAACACCACTGTATAGTAGATTATATAACACCACTGTAGAGTAGATTATATAACACCACTGTATAGGATATTATATAACACCACTGTAGAGTAGATTATATAACACCACTGTAGAGTAGATTATATAACACCACTGTACAGTAGATTATATAACACCACTGTAGAGTAGATTATATAACACCACTGTACAGTAGATTATATAACACCACTGTAGAGTAGATTATATAACACCACTGTACAGTAGATTATATAACACCACTGTAGAGTAGATTATATTACACCACTGTAGAGTAGATTATATAACACCACTGTACAGTAGATTATATAACACCACTGTAGAGTAGATTATTTAACAAGATATATAACACCACTGTAGAGTAGATTATATAACACCACTGTATAGTAGATTATATAACACCACTGTAGAGTAGATTATATAACACCACTGTATAGTATATTATATAACACCACTGTAGAGTAGATTCTCTCACACCACTGTACAGTAGATTATATAACACCACTGTAGAGTAGATTATATAACACCACTGTAGAGTAGATTATATAACACCACTGTAGATTAGATTATATAACACCACTGTACAGTAGATTATATAACACCACTGTACAGTAGATTATATAACACCACTGTAGAGTAGATTATATAACACCACTGTACAGTAGATTATATAGCACCACTGTAGAGTAGATTATATTACACCACTGTAGAGTAGATTATATAACACCACTGTACAGTAGATTATATAACACCACTGTAGAGTAGATTATATAACAATATATATAACACCACTGTAGAGTAGATTATATAACACCACTGTAGAGTAGATTATATTACACCACTGTAGAGTAGATTATTTAACACCACTGTACAGTAGATTATATAACACCACTGTAGAGTAGATTATATAACAAGATATATAACACCACTGTAGAGTAGATTATATAACACCACTGTATAGTAGATTATATAACACCACTGTAGAGTAGATTATATAACACCACTGTATAGGATATTATATAACACCACTATAGAGTAGATTATATAACACCACTGTACAGTAGATTATATAACACCACTGTAGAGTAGATTATATAACACCACTGTATAGTATATTATATAACACCACTGTAGAGTAGATTATATAACACCACTGTATAGTAGATTATATAACGCCACTGTAGAGTAGATTATATAACACCACTGTAGAGTAGATTATATAACACCACTGTAGAGTAGATTATATAACACCACTGTACAGTAGATTATATAACACCACTGTAGAGTAGATTATATAACACCACTGTAGAGTAGATTATATAACACCACTGTAGAGTAGATTATATAACACCACTGTACAGTAGATTATATAACACCACTGTAGAGTAGATTATATAACACCACTGTATAGTATATTATATAACACCACTGTAGAGTAGATTATATAACACCACTGTATAGTAGATTATATAACGCCACTGTAGAGTAGATTATATAACACCACTGTAGAGTAGATTATATAACACCACTGTAGAGTAGTTTATTTAACAAAACTGTAGAGTAGATTATATAACACCACTGTAGAGTAGATTATATAACACCACTGTAGAGTAGATTATATAACACCACTGTACAGTAGATTATATAACACCACTGTAGAGTAGATTATATAACACCACTGTACAGTAGATTATATAACACCACTGTAGAGTAGATTATATAACACCACTGTAGAGTAGATTATATAACACCACTGTAGAGTAGATTATATAACACCACTGTAGAGTAGATTATATAACACCACTGTAGAGTAGATTATATAACACCGCTGTAGAGTAGATTATATAACACCACTGTACAGTAGATTATATAACACCACTGTAGAGTAGATTATATAACACCACTGTAGAGTAGTTTATTTAACACCACTGTAGAGTAGATTATATAACACCACTGTAGAGTAGTTTATATAACACCACTGTAAAGTAGATTATATAACACCACTGTAGAGTAGATTATATAACTCCACTGTACAGTAGATTATATAACACCACTGTAGAGTAGATTATATAACAATATATATAACACCACTGTAGAGTAGATTTTATAACACCACTGTAGAGTAGATTATATAACACCACTCTAGAGTAGATTATATAACAATATATATAACACCACTGTAGAGTAGATTTTATAACACCACTGTAGAGTAGATTTTCTAACACCACTGTAGAGTAGATTATATAACACCACTGTAGAGTAGATTATATAACACCACTGTAGAGTAGATTATATAACACCACTGTACAGTAGATTATATAACACCACTGTAGAGTAGATTATATAACACCACTGTAGAGTAGATTATATAACACCACTGTACAGTAGATTATATAACACCACTGTAGAGTAGATTATATAACACCACTGTACAGTAGATTATATAACACCACTGTAGAGTAGATTATATAACACCACTGTAGAGTAGTTTATATAACACCACTGTACAGTAGATTATATAACACCACTGTAGAGTAGATTATATAACACCACTGTACAGTAGATTATATAACACCACTGTAGAGTAGATTATATTACACCACTGTAGAGTAGATTATATAACACCACTGTACAGTAGATTATATAACACCACTGTAGAGTAGATTATATAACAATATATATAACACCACTGTAGAGTAGATTATATAACACCACTGTAGAGTAGATTATATTACACCACTGTAGAGTAGATTATATAACACCACTGTACAGTAGATTATATAACACCACTGTAGAGTAGATTATATAACAAGATATATAACACCACTGTAGAGTAGATTATATAACACCACTGTATAGTATATTATATAACACCACTGTAGAGTAGATTATATAACACCACTGTATAGTAGATTATATAACGCCACTGTAGAGTAGATTATATAACACCACTGTAGAGTAGATTATATAACACCACTGTAGAGTAGATTATATAACATCACTGTACAGTAGATTATATAACACCACTGTAGAGTAGATTATATAACACCACTGTAGAGTAGATTATATAACACCACTGTAGAGTAGATTATATAACACCACTGTATAGTATATTATATAACACCACTGTAGAGTAGATTATATAACACCACTGTATAGTAGATTTTATAACGCCACTGTAGAGTAGATTATATAACACCACTGTAGAGTAGATTATATAACACCACTGTAGAGTAGTTTATTTAACACCACTGTAGAGTAGATTATATAACACCACTGTAGAGTAGATTATATAACACCACTGTAGAGTAGATTATATAACACCACTGTACAGTAGATTATATAACACCACTGTAGAGTAGATTATATAACACCACTGTACAGTAGATTATATAACACCACTGTAGAGTAGATTATATAACACCACTGTAGAGTAGATTATATAACACCACTGTAGAGTAGATTATATAACACCACTGTAGAGTAGATTATATAACACCACTGTAGAGTAGATTATATAACACCACTGTAGAGTAGATTATATAACACCACTGTACAGTAGATTATATAACACCACTGTAGAGTAGATTATATAACACCACTGTAGAGTAGTTTATTTAACACCACTGTAGAGTAGATTATATAACACCACTGTAGAGTAGTTTATATAACACCACTGTAAAGTAGATTATATAACACCACTGTAGAGTAGATTATATAACTCCACTGTACAGTAGATTATATAACACCACTGTAGAGTAGATTATATAACAATATATATAACACCACTGTAGAGTAGATTTTATAACACCACTGTAGAGTAGATTATATAACACCACTGTAGAGTAGATTATATAACAATATATATAACACCACTGTAGAGTAGATTTTATAACACCACTGTAGAGTAGATTATATAACACCACTGTAGAGTAGATTATATAACACCACTGTAGAGTAGATTATATAACACCACTGTAGAGTAGTTTATATAACAATATATATAACACCACTGTAGAGTAGATTTTATAACACCACTGTAGAGTAGATTATATAACACCACTGTAGAGTAGATTATATAACACCACTGTAGAGTAGATTATATAACTCCACTGTACAGTAGATTATATAACACCACTGTAGAGTAGATTATATAACAATATATATAACACCACTGTAGAGTAGATTTTATAACACCACTGTAGATTAGATTTTATAACACCACTGTAGAGTAGATTATATAACAATATATATAACACCACTGTAGAGTAGATTTTATAACACCACTGTAGAGTAGATTTTATAACACCACTGTAGAGTAGATTATATAACACCACTGTAGAGTAGATTATATAACACCACTGTAGAGTAGATTATATAACACCACTGTAGAGTAGATTATATAACTCCACTGTACAGTAGATTATATAACACCACTGTAGAGTAGATTATATAACACCACTGTAGAGTAGATTATATAACAATATATATAACACCACTGTAGAGTAGATTTTATAACACCACTGTAGAGTAGATTATATAACACCACTGTAGAGTAGATTATATAACAATATATATAACACCACTGTAGAGTAGATTTTATAACACCACTGTAGAGTAGATTATATAACACCACTGTAGAGTAGATTATATAACACCACTGTAGAGTAGATTATATAACACCACTGTAGAGTAGATTATATAACACCACTGTACAGTAGATTATATAACACCACTGTAGAGTAGATTATATAACACCACTGTAGAGTAGATTATATAACACCACTGTACAGTAGATTATATAACACCACTGTAGAGTAGATTATATAACACCACTGTACAGTAGATTATATAACACCACTGTAGAGTAGATTATATAACACCACTGTAGAGTAGTTTATATAACACCACTGTACAGTAGATTATATAACACCACTGTAGAGTAGATTATATAACACCACTGTACAGTAGATTATATAACACCACTGTAGAGTAGATTATATTACACCACTGTAGAGTAGATTATATAACACCACTGTACAGTAGATTATATAACACCACTGTAGAGTAGATTATATAACAATATATATAACACCACTGTAGAGTAGATTATATAACACCACTGTAGAGTAGATTATATGACACCACTGTAGAGTAGATTATATAACACCACTGTACAGTAGATTATATAACAATATATATAACACCACTGTAGAGTAGATTTTATAACACCACTGTAGAGTAGATTATATAACACCACTGTAGAGTAGATTATATAACACCACTGTAGAGTAGATTATATAACACCACTGTAGAGTAGTTTATATAACAATATATATAACACCACTGTAGAGTAGATTTTATAACACCACTGTAGAGTAGATTATATAACACCACTGTAGAGTAGATTATATAACACCACTGTAGAGTAGATTATATAACTCCACTGTACAGTAGATTATATAACACCACTGTAGAGTAGATTATATAACAATATATATAACACCACTGTAGAGTAGATTTTATAACACCACTGTAGAGTAGATTATATAACACCACTGTAGAGTAGATTATATAACACCACTGTACAGTAGATTATATAACACCACTGTAGAGTAGATTATATAACACCACTGTAGAGTAGTTTATTTAACACCACTGTAGAGTAGATTATATAACACCACTGTAGAGTAGTTTATATAACACCACTGTAAAGTAGATTATATAACACCACTGTAGAGTAGATTATATAACTCCACTGTACAGTAGATTATATAACACCACTGTAGAGTAGATTATATAACAATATATATAACACCACTGTAGAGTAGATTTTATAACACCACTGTAGAGTAGATTATATAACACCACTGTAGAGTAGATTATATAACAATATATATAACACCACTGTAGAGTAGATTTTATAACACCACTGTAGAGTAGATTATATAACACCACTGTAGAGTAGATTATATAACACCACTGTAGAGTAGATTATATAACACCACTGTAGAGTAGTTTATATAACAATATATATAACACCACTGTAGAGTAGATTTTATAACACCACTGTAGAGTAGATTATATAACACCACTGTAGAGTAGATTATATAACACCACTGTAGAGTAGATTATATAACTCCACTGTACAGTAGATTATATAACACCACTGTAGAGTAGATTATATAACAATATATATAACACCACTGTAGAGTAGATTTTATAACACCACTGTAGATTAGATTTTATAACACCACTGTAGAGTAGATTATATAACAATATATATAACACCACTGTAGAGTAGATTTTATAACACCACTGTAGAGTAGATTATATAACACCACTGTAGAGTAGATTATATAACACCACTGTAGAGTAGATTATATAACACCACTGTAGAGTAGATTATATAACACCACTGTAGAGTAGATTATATAACTCCACTGTACAGTAGATTATATAACACCACTGTAGAGTAGATTATATAACAATATATATAACACCACTGTAGAGTAGATTTTATAACACCACTGTAGAGTAGATTATATAACACCACTGTAGAGTAGATTATATAACAATATATATAACACCACTGTAGAGTAGATTTTATAACACCACTGTAGAGTAGATTATATAACACCACTGTAGAGTAGATTATATAACACCACTGTAGAGTAGATTATATAACACCACTGTAGAGTAGATTATATAACACCACTGTACAGTAGATTATATAACACCACTGTAGAGTAGATTATATAACACCACTGTAGAGTAGATTATATAACACCACTGTACAGTAGATTATATAACACCACTGTAGAGTAGATTATATAACACCACTGTACAGTAGATTATATAACACCACTGTAGAGTAGATTATATAACACCACTGTAGAGTAGTTTATATAACACCACTGTACAGTAGATTATATAACACCACTGTAGAGTAGATTATATAACACCACTGTACAGTAGATTATATAACACCACTGTAGAGTAGATTATATTACACCACTGTAGAGTAGATTATATAACACCACTGTACAGTAGATTATATAACACCACTGTAGAGTAGATTATATAACAATATATATAACACCACTGTAGAGTAGATTATATAACACCACTGTAGAGTAGATTATATTACACCACTGTAGAGTAGATTATATAACACCACTGTACAGTAGATTATATAACACCACTGTAGAGTAGATTATATAACAAGATATATAACACCACTGTAGAGTAGATTATATAACACCACTGTATAGTATATTATATAACACCACTGTAGAGTAGATTATATAACACCACTGTATAGTAGATTATATAACGCCACTGTAGAGTAGATTATATAACACCACTGTAGAGTAGATTATATAACACCACTGTAGAGTAGATTATATAACATCACTGTACAGTAGATTATATAACACCACTGTAGAGTAGATTATATAACACCACTGTAGAGTAGATTATATAACACCACTGTAGAGTAGATTATATAACACCACTGTACAGTAGATTATATAACACCACTGTAGAGTAGATTATATAACACCACTGTATAGTATATTATATAACACCACTGTAGAGTAGATTATATAACACCACTGTAGAGTAGATTATATAACACCACTGTATAGTAGATTATATAACGCCACTGTAGAGTAGATTATATAACACCACTGTAGAGTAGATTATATAACACCACTGTAGAGTAGTTTATTTAACACCACTGTAGAGTAGATTATATAACACCACTGTAGAGTAGATTATATAACACCACTGTAGAGTAGATTATATAACACCACTGTACAGTAGATTATATAACACCACTGTAGAGTAGATTATATAACACCACTGTACAGTAGATTATATAACACCACTGTAGAGTAGATTATATAACACCACTGTAGAGTAGATTATATAACACCACTGTAGAGTAGATTATATAACACCACTGTAGAGTAGATTATATAACACCACTGTAGAGTAGATTATATAACACCACTGTAGAGTAGATTATATAACACCACTGTACAGTAGATTATATAACACCACTGTAGAGTAGATTATATAACACCACTGTAGAGTAGTTTATTTAACACCACTGTAGAGTAGATTATATAACACCACTGTAGAGTAGTTTATATAACACCACTGTAAAGTAGATTATATAACACCACTGTAGAGTAGATTATATAACTCCACTGTACAGTAGATTATATAACACCACTGTACAGTAGATTATATAACACCACTGTAGAGTAGATTATATAACACCACTGTAGAGTAGTTTATATAACAATATATATAACACCACTGTAGAGTAGATTTTATAACACCACTGTAGAGTAGATTATATAACAATATATATAACACCACTGTAGAGTAGATTTTATAACACCACTGTAGAGTAGATTATATAACACCACTGTAGAGTAGATTATATAACAATATATATAACACCACTGTAGAGTAGATTTTATAACACCACTGTAGAGTAGATTATATAACACCACTGTAGAGTAGATTATATAACACCACTGTAGAGTAGATTATATAACACCACTGTAGAGTAGATTATATAACACCACTGTACAGTAGATTATATAACACCACTGTAGAGTAGATTATATAACACCACTGTAGAGTAGATTATATAACACCACTGTACAGTAGATTATATAACACCACTGTAGAGTAGATTATATAACACCACTGTACAGTAGATTATATAACACCACTGTAGAGTAGATTATATAACACCACTGTAGAGTAGTTTATATAACACCACTGTACAGTAGATTATATAACACCACTGTAGAGTAGATTATATAACACCACTGTACAGTAGATTATATAACACCACTGTAGAGTAGATTATATTACACCACTGTAGAGTAGATTATATAACACCACTGTACAGTAGATTATATAACACCACTGTAGAGTAGATTATATAACAATATATATAACACCACTGTAGAGTAGATTATATAACACCACTGTAGAGTAGATTATATTACACCACTGTAGAGTAGATTATATAACACCACTGTACAGTAGATTATATAACACCACTGTAGAGTAGATTATATAACAAGATATATAACACCACTGTAGAGTAGATTATATAACACCACTGTATAGTATATTATATAACACCACTGTAGAGTAGATTATATAACACCACTGTATAGTAGATTATATAACGCCACTGTAGAGTAGATTATATAACACCACTGTAGAGTAGATTATATAACACCACTGTAGAGTAGATTATATAACATCACTGTACAGTAGATTATATAACACCACTGTAGAGTAGATTATATAACACCACTGTAGAGTAGATTATATAACACCACTGTAGAGTAGATTATATAACACCACTGTACAGTAGATTATATAACACCACTGTAGAGTAGATTATATAACACCACTGTATAGTATATTATATAACACCACTGTAGAGTAGATTATATAACACCACTGTAGAGTAGATTATATAACACCACTGTATAGTAGATTATATAACGCCACTGTAGAGTAGATTATATAACACCACTGTAGAGTAGATTATATAACACCACTGTAGAGTAGTTTATTTAACACCACTGTAGAGTAGATTATATAACACCACTGTAGAGTAGATTATATAACACCACTGTAGAGTAGATTATATAACACCACTGTACAGTAGATTATATAACACCACTGTAGAGTAGATTATATAACACCACTGTACAGTAGATTATATAACACCACTGTAGAGTAGATTATATAACACCACTGTAGAGTAGATTATATAACACCACTGTAGAGTAGATTATATAACACCACTGTAGAGTAGATTATATAACACCACTGTAGAGTAGATTATATAACACCACTGTAGAGTAGATTATATAACACCACTGTACAGTAGATTATATAACACCACTGTAGAGTAGATTATATAACACCACTGTAGAGTAGTTTATTTAACACCACTGTAGAGTAGATTATATAACACCACTGTAGAGTAGTTTATATAACACCACTGTAAAGTAGATTATATAACACCACTGTAGAGTAGATTATATAACTCCACTGTACAGTAGATTATATAACACCACTGTACAGTAGATTATATAACACCACTGTAGAGTAGATTATATAACACCACTGTAGAGTAGTTTATATAACAATATATATAACACCACTGTAGAGTAGATTTTATAACACCACTGTAGAGTAGATTATATAACAATATATATAACACCACTGTAGAGTACATTTTATAACACCACTGTAGAGTAGATTATATAACACCACTGTAGAGTAGATTATATAACAATATATATAACACCACTGTAGAGTAGATTTTCTAACACCACTGTAGAGTAGATTATATAACACCACTGTAGAGTAGATTATATAACACCACTGTAGAGTAGATTATATAACACCACTGTAGAGTAGTTTATATAACAATATATATAACACCACTGTAGAGTAGATTTTATAACACCACTGTAGAGTAGATTATATAACACCACTGTAGAGTAGATTATATAACACCACTGTAGAGTAGATTATATAACTCCACTGTACAGTAGATTATATAACACCACTGTAGAGTAGATTATATAACAATATATATAACACCACTGTAGAGTAGATTTTATAACACCACTGTAGATTAGATTTTATAACACCACTGTAGAGTAGATTATATAACAATATATATAACACCACTGTAGAGTAGATTTTATAACACCACTGTAGAGTAGATTATATAACACCACTGTAGAGTAGATTATATAACACCACTGTAGAGTAGATTATATAACACCACTGTACAGTAGATTATATAACACCACTGTAGAGTAGTTTATTTAACACCACTGTTCAGTAGCTTGGTAAATGTAATTAATTATTTTGATTAACTGAATTCTACATAATAAGAATATCTGCTTGTGTTACAGCTGATAACGGACAGCTGCAGTACCAAGCACATGACCCAATGTCAGAGGTCAAGGTTGTGACACAGCTCAGATGTCTTCTGCAGATGTGTTTCAACGCTACAGGTGATGTGCCTCAACGATGCTCTGACAACCCTCAACCCTTCTGAAGGTAACCATACGGGTCAACTTGTTCAACTCAACCAAGGATCACACAGGGCCAAAGGTCAAGGTCAAGACAGGATGTGATGCGTTATAGGAGATCCTGACGCCTCGTTGTTACAAGATCCTTTAACAAAGGCTGGGATTTAATCAGAAACCGTGTTATGGTGCCCTTGACGTTCAAGAACCCTTTGGTCAACCGAACCTCGTCTGAACTGTGAGGTATAACAGATACCAGGTACAGCCGGAGCCCGTTCATTTCCTGTTGGGATAGTAGCATTTCCAATAGGTTGCAACGATTTCTTGAGTACTGCACTGGATGTTCATCAAGTGTTCATACCGGTTTACGAATCAATATTTAGAACTCACAAACCAAGCAAACAGTCCGTAGCGCCTCCAGGAAGGTGCAATACTTGGAGATCATTCTCTGTGGTACCTCTGTTATTAGCTAGAGTACCTCAGAGCCCCACGGTGACTGAGCTAATTGAGGGCTGTGTGTGAGCAAGTAGCTATTTTAATTGCTTCTGCTACTGCAGAGGCTCAGGAACCTGAGTCTGAGAACTACAGAGAACTACACAGATAACTACACAGAGAACTACAGAGAGAACTACAGAGAGAACTACAGAGAACTACAGAGAGAGAACTACAGAGAGAACTACAGAGAACTACAGAGAGAGAACTACACGGAGAACTACAGAGAGAACTACACAGATAACTACAGAGAACTACAGAGAACTAACACAGATAACTACAGAGAACTACAGAGAGAACTACACAGATAACTACAGAGAACTACAGAGAACTACACAGATAACTACAGAGAACTACAGAGAGAGAACCACACAGAAAACTACAGAGAACTACACAGAGAACTACACAGAAAACTACAGAGAACTACACAGAGAACTACAGAGAGAACTACAGAGAACTACACAGATAACTACAGAGAACTACACAGATAACTACAGGGGACTACACAGAAAACTACAGAGAACTACACAGAAAACTACACAGATAACTACAGAAAACGACACAGATAACTACAGAGAACTACACAGAAAACTACAGAGAACTACACAGAACTACAGAGAACTACACAGAGAACTACAGAGAACTACACAGAAAACTACAGAGAACTACACAGAAAACTACAGAGAGAACTACACAGAAAACTACAGAGAACTACACAGAAAACTACAGAGAACTACACAGAGAACTACACAGAAAACTACAGAGAACTACACAGAAAACTACAAAGAGAGAACTACAGAGAACTACACAGAAAACTACAGAGAACTACACAGAAAACTACAGAGAGAACTACACAGAAAACTACAGAGAACTACACAGAAAACTACAGAGAACTACACAGAGAACTACACAGAAAACTACAGAGAACTACAGAGAACTACACAGAGAACTACAAAGAACTACACAGAGAAGAAGCCCAGAAGGTCAACTCATCTAGTGAGCTTATTTTTGGTTGGATCCATATTTTATCCAGGTGTATAAAATTGAGCACACACCCATGCAATCTCCATAGACAAACATTGGCAGTAAAAGGACCTTACTGAAGAGCTTAGTGACTTTCAACGTGGCACCGTCATAGGATGTCACCTTTCCACCAAGTCAGTTTGTAAAAATGTCTGACCTACTAGAGCTGCCACGGTAAACTGTAAGTGCTGTTATTGTGAAGTTTAAACGTTTAGGAGCAACAACGGCTTAGCCGCGAAGTGGTAGGCCACACAAGCTCACAGAATGGGACCGCCGAGTGCTGAAGCGCATAAAAATCATCTGTCCTCGGTTACAACACTCACTACCGAGTTCCAAACTGCTTCTGGAAGCAACGTTTGCACAATAACTGTTCGTCAGGAGCTTAAAGAAATGGGTTTCCATGGCCGAGCAGCCGCACACAAGCCTAAGATCACCATGCGCAATGCCAAGCGTCGGCTGGAGGTTGTAAAGCTCGCCGCCATTGGACTCTGGAGGGGTCGAAATGCGTTCTCTGCAGTGATGAATCACGCTTCACCATCTGGCAGCACGACAGACGAATCTGGGTTTGGCGGATGCAAGGAGAACGCTACCTGCCCTAATGCATAGTGACAACTGTAAAGTTTGGTGGAGGAGGAATAATGGTCTTGGGCTGTTTTTCGTGGTTCAGGCCCCTTAGTTCCAGTGATGAGAAAGCTTAATGCTACAGCATACAATGACATTCTAGACGATTCTGCGCTTCCAACTTTGTGGCAATAGTTTGGGGAAGGCCCTTTCCTGTTTCACCATGACAATGCCCCCGTGCACAAAGCGAGGTCCATACAGAAATGATTAGTCAAGATCGGTGTAGAAGAACTTGACTGGCCTGCACAGGCCAGTCCCTGACCTCAACCCCATCGAACACCTTTGGGATGAATTGGAACGCCGACTGCGAGCCAGGCCTAACTGCCCAACATCAGCGCCCGACCTCACTAATGCTCTTGTGGCTGAATGGAAGCAAGTCCCCCTGCAGCAATGTTCCAACATCTAGTGGAAAGCCTTCCCAGAAGAGTGGAGGCTGTTACAGCAGCAATGTTCCAACATCTAGTGGAAAGCCTTCCCAGAAGAGTGGAGGCTGTTACAGCAGCAATGTTCCAACATCTAGTGGAAAGCCTTCCCAGAAGAGTGGAGGCTGTTACAGCAGCAATGTTCCAACATCTAGTGGAAAGCCTTCCCAGAAGAGTGGAGGCTGTTACAGCAGCAATGTTCCAACATCTAGTGGAAAGCCTTCCCAGAAGAGTGGAGGCTGTTATAGCAGCAATGTTCCAACATCTAGTGGAAAGCCTTCCCAGAAGAGTGGAGGCTGTTATAGCAGCAATGTTCCAACATCTAGTGGAAAGCCTTCCCAGATGAGTGGAGGCTGTTATAGCAGCAATGTTCCAACATCTAGTGGAAAGCCTTCCCAGAAGAGTGGAGGCTGTTACAGCAGCAAAGGGGGGGACCAACTCCATATTAATGCCCATGATTTTGGAGTGAGATGTTTGACGAGCATACACAACATACTTTTGGTGATGTTGTGTATCAGATGTACCAATACAGGAAGATTGGGGTCAGTTGTTTTCTATGAGGGGTTTTCAAATCATGAAAAGCATTTCAATTCTTAACGTCCCCCGTCCTCCGTCCTCCCACGCACGTCAGTCACCATGGTAATGATACGCGTCTCGCTCCCCCCCATCCGTCTCTCTCCCCCCATCCGTCTCCCCCCCCATCCGTCTCTCCCCCCCCATCCGTCTCTCTCCCCCCATCCGTCTCTCTCCCCCCATCCGTCTCCCCCCCCCCATCCGTCTCTCTCCCCCCATCTGTCTCTCCCCCCATCCGTCTCTCTCCCCCCATCTGTCTCTCTCCCCCCATCTGTCTCTCCCCCCATCCGTCTCTCCCCCCCCATCCGTCTCTCTCCCCCCATCCGTCTCTCTCCCCCATCCGTCTCCCCCATCCGTCTCTCTCCCCCCATCCGTCTCTCTCCCCCCCATCCGTCTCTCTCTCTCCCCCCATCCGTCTCTCTCCCCCCATCTGTCTCTCCCCCATCCGTCTCGCTCCCCCCATCCGTCTCTCTCCCCCCCATCTGTCTCTCCCCCATCCGTCTCGCTCCCCCCATCCGTCTCTCTCCCCCATCCGTCTCCCCCATCCGTCTCTCTCCCCCCATCCGTCTCCCCCCCATCCGTCTCTCTCCCCCCATCCGTCTCTCTCCCCCCATCCGTCTCTCTCCCCCCCATCCGTCTCTCTCCCCCCATCCGTCTCTCTCCCCCCATCCGTCTCGCTCCCCCCATCCGTCTCTCTCCCCCATCCGTCTCCCCCATCCGTCTCTCTCCCCCCATCCGTCTCTCTCCCCCCATCCGTCTCTCTCCCCCATCCGTCTCCCCCATCCGTCTCTCTCCCCCCATCCGTCTCTCTCCCCCCATCCGTCTCTCTCCCCCCATCCGTCTCTCTCCCCCCCATCCGTCTCTCTTCCCCCATCCGTCTCTCTCCCCCCATCCGTCTCTCTCCCCCCATCCGTCTCGCTCCCCCCATCCGTCTCTCTCCCCCCATCCGTCTCTCTCCCCCCATCCGTCTCTCTCCCCCCATCCGTCTCTCTCCCCCCATCCGTCTCTCTCCCCCCCATCTGTCTCTCCCCCCATCAGTCTCTCTCCCCCCATCCGTCTCTCTCCCCCCATCTGTCTCTCCCCCCATCCGTCTCTCTCCCCCCATCCGTCTCTCTCCCCCCATCCGTCTCCCCCATCCGTCTCTCTCCCCCCATCCGTCTCTCTCCCCCCATCCGTCTCTCCCCCCCCCATCCGTCTCTCTCCCCCCCATCCGTCTCTCTCCCCCCATCCGTCTCTCTCCCCCACATCCGTCTCTCTCCCCCCCATCCGTCTCTCTCCCCCCCATCCGTCTCTCTCCCCCCCATCCGTCTCTCTCCCCCCATCCGTCTCTCTCCCCCCATCCGTCTCTCTCCCCCCCATCTGTCTCTCCCCCCATCAGTCTCTCTCCCCCCATCCGTCTCTCTCCCCCCATCCGTCTCTCTCCCCCCATCCGTCTCTCTCCCCCCATCCGTCTCTCTCCCCCCCATCCGTCTCTCTCCCCCCCATCCGTCTCTCTCCCCCCCATCCGTCTCTCTCCCCCCATCCGTCTCTCTCCCCCCATCCGTCTCTCTCCCCCCATCCGTCTCTCTCCCCCCATCCGTCTCTCTCCCCCCCATCCGTCTCTCTCCCCCCCATCCGTCTCTCTCCCCCCCATCCGTCTCTCTCCCCCCATCCGTCTCTCTCCCCCCATCCGTCTCTCTCCCCCCATCCGTCTCTCTCCCCCCATCCGTCTCTCTCCCCCCATCCGAGGAGCTGGTTAACTGACCTGGGACTCTATCAGTTAGAGGAGCTGGTTAACTGACCTGGGGCTCTATCAGTTAGAGGAGCTGGTTAACTGACCTGGGGCTCTATCAGTTAGAGGAGCTGGTTAACTGACCTGGGACTCTATCAGTTAGAGGAGCTGGTTAACTGACCTGGGGCTCTATCAGTTAGAGGAGCTGGTTAACTGACCTGGGACTCTATCAGTTAGAGGAGCTGGTTAACTGACCTGGGGCTCTATCAGTTAGAGGAGCTGGTTAACTGACCTGGGACTCTATCAGTTAGAGGAGCTGGTTAACTGACCTGGGGCTCTATCAGTTAGAGGAGCTGGTTAACTGACCTGGGACTCTATCAGTTAGAGGAGCTGGTTAACTGACCTGGGGCTCTATCAGTTAGAGGAGCTGGTTAACTGACCTGGGACTCTATCAGTTAGAGGAGCTGGTTAACTGACTCTATCAGGTAGAGGAGCTGGTTAACTGACCTGGGACTCTATCAGTTAGAGGAGCTGGTTAACTGACCTGGGACTCTATCAGTTAGAGGAGCTGGTTAACTGACTCTATCAGTTAGAGGAGCTGGTTAACTGACTCTATCAGTTAGAGGAGCTGGTTAACTGACTCTATCAGTTAGAGGAGCTGGTTAACTGACTCTATCAGGTAGAGGAGCTGGTTAACTGACTCTATCAGTTAGAGGAGCTGGTTAACTGACCTGGGACTCTATCAGTTAGAGGAGCTGGTTAACTGACCTGGGACTCTATCAGTTAGAGGAGCTGGTTAACTGACTCTATCAGTTAGAGGAGCTGGTTAACTGACTCTATCAGGTAGAGGAGCTGGTTAACTGACTCTATCAGTTAGAGGAGCTGGTTAACTGACCTGGGACTCTATCAGTTAGAGGAGCTGGTTAACTGACCTGGGGCTCTATCAGTTAAAGGAGCTGGTTAACTGACCTGGGGCTCTATCAGGTAGAGGAGCTGGTTAACTGACCTGGGACTCTATCAGTTAGAGGAGCTGGTTAACTGACTCTATCAGTTAGAGGAGCTGGTTAACTGACTCTATCAGTTAGAGGAGCTGGTTAACTGACCTGGGACTCTATCAGTTAGAGGAGCTGGTTAACTGACCTGGGACTCTATCAGTTAGAGGAGCTGGTTAACTGACCTGGGACTCTATCAGTTAGAGGAGCTGGTTAACTGACCTGGGACTCTATCAGTTAGAGGAGCTGGTTAACTGACTCTATCAGTTAGAGGAGCTGGTTAACTGACCTGGGACTCTATCAGTTAGAGGAGCTGGTTAACTGACCTGGGACTCTATCAGTTAGAGGAGCTGGTTAACTGACCTGGGGCTCTATCAGTTAGAGGAGCTGGTTAACTGACCTGGGACTCTATCAGTTAGAGGAGCTGGTTAACTGACCTGGGACTCTATCAGTTAGAGGAGCTGGTTAACTGACCTGGGACTCTATCAGTTAGAGGAGCTGGTTAACTGACCTGGGACTCTATCAGGTAGAGGAGCTGGTTAACTGACCTGGGGCTCTATCAGTTAGAGGAGCTGGTTAACTGACCTGGGACTCTATCAGTTAGAGGAGCTGGTTAACTGACCTGGGACTCTATCAGTTAGAGGAGCTGGTTAACTGACTCTATCAGTTAGAGGAGCTGGTTAACTGACCTGGGACTCTATCAGTTAGAGGAGCTGGTTAACTGACCTGGGACTCTATCAGTTAGAGGAGCTGGTTAACTGACTCTATCAGTTAGAGGAGCTGGTTAACTGACCTGGGACTCTATCAGTTAGAGGAGCTGGTTAACTGACCTGGGACTCTATCAGTTAGAGGAGCTGGTTAACTGACCTGGGACTCTATCAGTTAGAGGAGCTGGTTAACTGACCTGGGACTCTATCAGTTAGAGGAGCTGGTTAACTGACCTGGGACTCTATCAGTTAGAGGAGCTGGTTAACTGACTCTATCAGTTAGAGGAGCTGGTTAACTGACCTGGGACTCTATCAGTTAGAGGAGCTGGTTAACTGACCTGGGACTCTATCAGTTAGAGGAGCTGGTTAACTGACCTGGGGCTCTATCAGTTAGAGGAGCTGGTTAACTGACCTGGGACTCTATCAGTTAGAGGAGCTGGTTAACTGACCTGGGACTCTATCAGGTAGAGGAGCTGGTTAACTGACCTGGGACTCTATCAGTTAGAGGAGCTGGTTAACTGACCTGGGACTCTATCAGTTAGAGGAGCTGGTTAACTGACCTGGGACTCTATCAGTTAGAGGAGCTGGTTAACTGACCTGGGGCTCTATCAGTTAGAGGAGCTGGTTAACTGACCTGGGACTCTATCAGTTAGAGGAGCTGGTTAACTGACTCTATCAGTTAGAGGAGCTGGTTAACTGACCTGGGACTCTATCAGTTAGAGGAGCTGGTTAACTGACCTGGGACTCTATCAGTTAGAGGAGCTGGTTAACTGACTCTATCAGTTAGAGGAGCTGGTTAACTGACCTGGGACTCTATCAGTTAGAGGAGCTGGTTAACTGACCTGGGACTCTATCAGTTAGAGGAGCTGGTTAACTGACCTGGGACTCTATCAGTTAGAGGAGCTGGTTAACTGACCTGGGACTCTATCAGTTAGAGGAGCTGGTTAACTGACCTGGGACTCTATCAGTTAGAGGAGCTGGTTAACTGACTCTATCAGTTAGAGGAGCTGGTTAACTGACCTGGGACTCTATCAGGTAGAGGAGCTGGTTAACTGACCTGGGACTCTATCAGTTAGAGGAGCTGGTTAACTGACTCTATCAGTTAGAGGAGCTGGTTAACTGACCTGGGACTCTATCAGTTAGAGGAGCTGGTTAACTGACTCTATCAGTTAGAGGAGCTGGTTAACTGACCTGGGACTCTATCAGTTAGAGGAGCTGGTTAACTGACCTGGGACTCTATCAGGTAGAGGAGCTGGTTAACTGACTCTATCAGTTAGAGGAGCTGGTTATCTGACCTGGGACTCTATCAGTTAGAGGAGCTGGTTAACTGACCTGGGACTCTATCAGTTAGAGGAGCTGGTTAACTGACCTGGGACTCTATCAGTTAGAGGAGCTGGTTAACTGACTCTATCAGTTAGAGGAGCTGGTTAACTGACTCTATCGGGTAGAGGAGCTGGTTAACTGACTCTATCAGTTAGAGGAGCTGGTTAACTGACCTGGGACTCTATCAGTTAGAGGAGCTGGTTAACTGACCTGGGGCTCTATCAGTTAAAGGAGCTGGTTAACTGACCTGGGGCTCTATCAGGTAGAGGAGCTGGTTAACTGACCTGGGACTCTATCAGTTAGAGGAGCTGGTTAACTGACTCTATCAGTTAGAGGAGCTGGTTAACTGACTCTATCAGTTAGAGGAGCTGGTTAACTGACCTGGGACTCTATCAGTTAGAGGAGCTGGTTAACTGACCTGGGACTCTATCAGTTAGAGGAGCTGGTTAACTGACCTGGGACTCTATCAGTTAGAGGAGCTGGTTAACTGACCTGGGGCTCTATCAGTTAGAGGAGCTGGTTAACTGACCTGGGACTCTATCAGTTAGAGGAGCTGGTTAACTGACCTGGGACTCTATCAGGTAGAGGAGCTGGTTAACTGACCTGGGACTCTATCAGTTAGAGGAGCTGGTTAACTGACCTGGGACTCTATCAGTTAGAGGAGCTGGTTAACTGACCTGGGACTCTATCAGTTAGAGGAGCTGGTTAACTGACCTGGGACTCTATCAGGTAGAGGAGCTGGTTAACTGACCTGGGGCTCTATCAGTTAGAGGAGCTGGTTAACTGACCTGGGACTCTATCAGTTAGAGGAGCTGGTTAACTGACCTGGGACTCTATCAGTTAGAGGAGCTGGTTAACTGACTCTATCAGTTAGAGGAGCTGGTTAACTGACTCTATCAGTTAGAGGAGCTGGTTAACTGACCTGGGACTCTATCAGTTAGAGGAGCTGGTTAACTGACCTGGGACTCTATCAGTTAGAGGAGCTGGTTAACTGACCTGGGACTCTATCAGTTAGAGGAGCTGGTTAACTGACTCTATCAGTTAGAGGAGCTGGTTAACTGACCTGGGACTCTATCAGTTAGAGGAGCTGGTTAACTGACCTGGGACTCTATCAGTTAGAGGAGCTGGTTAACTGACCTGGGGCTCTATCAGTTAGAGGAGCTGGTTAACTGACCTGGGACTCTATCAGTTAGAGGAGCTGGTTAACTGACCTGGGACTCTATCAGGTAGAGGAGCTGGTTAACTGACCTGGGACTCTATCAGTTAGAGGAGCTGGTTAACTGACCTGGGACTCTATCAGTTAGAGGAGCTGGTTAACTGACCTGGTACTCTATCAGTTAGAGGAGCTGGTTAACTGACCTGGGGCTCTATCAGTTAGAGGAGCTGGTTAACTGACTCTATCAGTTAGAGGAGCTGGTTAACTGACCTGGGACTCTATCAGTTAGAGGAGCTGGTTAACTGACTCTATCAGTTAGAGGAGCTGGTTAACTGACCTGGGACTCTATCAGTTAGAGGAGCTGGTTAACTGACCTGGTACTCTATCAGTTAGAGGAGCTGGTTAACTGACCTGGGGCTCTATCAGTTAGAGGAGCTGGTTAACTGACTCTATCAGTTAGAGGAGCTGGTTAACTGACCTGGGACTCTATCAGTTAGAGGAGCTGGTTAACTGACTCTATCAGTTAGAGGAGCTGGTTAACTGACCTGGGACTCTATCAGTTAGAGGAGCTGGTTAACTGACCTGGGACTCTATCAGTTAGAGGAGCTGGTTAACTGACCTGGGGCTCTATCAGTTAGAGGAGCTGGTTAACTGACCTGGGACTCTATCAGTTAGAGGAGCTGGTTAACTGACCTGGGACTCTATCAGGTAGAGGAGCTGGTTAACTGACCTGGGACTCTATCAGTTAGAGGAGCTGGTTAACTGACCTGGGACTCTATCAGTTAGAGGAGCTGGTTAACTGACCTGGGACTATCAATTAGAGGAGCTGGTTAACTGACCTGGGACTCTATCAGGTAGAGGAGCTGGTTAACTGACCTGGGGCTCTATCAGTTAGAGGAGCTGGTTAACTGACCTGGGACTCTATCAGTTAGAGGAGCTGGTTAACTGACCTGGGACTCTATCAGTTAGATGACCTGGTTAACTGACTCTATCAGTTAGAGGAGCTGGTTAACTGACTCTATCAGTTAGAGGAGCTGGTTAACTGACCTGGGACTCTATCAGTTAGAGGAGCTGGTTAACTGACCTGGGACTCTATCAGTTAGAGGAGCTGGTTAACTGACCTGGGACTCTATCAGTTAGAGGAGCTGGTTAACTGACCTGGGACTCTATCAGTTAGAGGAGCTGGTTAACTGACCTGGGACTCTATCAGTTAGAGGAGCTGGTTAACTGACTCTATCAGTTAGAGGAGCTGGTTAACTGACCTGGGACTCTATCAGTTAGAGGAGCTGGTTAACTGACCTGGGACTCTATCAGTTAGAGGAGCTGGTTAACTGACCTGGGACTCTATCAGGTAGAGGAGCTGGTTAACTGACCTGGGACTCTATCAGTTAGAGGAGCTGGTTAACTGACCTGGGACTCTATCAGTTAGAGGAGCTGGTTAACTGACCTGGTACTCTATCAGTTAGAGGAGCTGGTTAACTGACCTGGGGCTCTATCAGTTAGAGGAGCTGGTTAACTGACTCTATCAGTTAGAGGAGCTGGTTAACTGACTCTATCAGTTAGAGGAGCTGGTTAACTGACCTGGGACTCTATCAGTTAGAGGAGCTGGTTAACTGACCTGGGACTCTATCAGTTAGAGGAGCTGGTTAACTGACTCTATCAGTTAGAGGAGCTGGTTAACTGACCTGGGACTCTATCAGTTAGAGGAGCTGGTTAACTGACCTGGGACTCTATCAGTTAGAGGAGCTGGTTAACTGACCTGGGACTCTATCAGTTAGAGGAGCTGGTTAACTGACCTGGGACTCTATCAGTTAGAGGAGCTGGTTAACTGACTCTATCAGTTAGAGGAGCTGGTTAACTGACCTGGGACTCTATCAGTTAGAGGAGCTGGTTAACTGACCTGGGACTCTATCAGTTAGAGGAGCTGGTTAACTGACCTGGGACTCTATCAGGTAGAGGAGCTGGTTAACTGACTCTATCAGTTAGAGGAGCTGGTTAACTGACTCTATCAGTTAGAGGAGCTGGTTAACTGACTCTATCAGTTAGAGGAGCTGGTTAACTGACCTGGGACTCTATCAGTTAGAGGAGCTGGTTAACTGACCTGGAACTCTATCAGTTAGAGGAGCTGGTTAACTGACCTGGGGCTCTATCAGTTAGAGGAGCTGGTTAACTGACCTGGGGCTCTATCAGTTAGAGGAGCTGGTTAACTGACCTGGGACTCTATCAGTTAGAGGAGCTGGTTAACTGACTCTATCAGTTAGAGGAGCTGGTTAACTGACCTGGGACTCTATCAGTTAGAGGAGCTGGTTAACTGACCTGGGACTCTATCAGGTAGAGGAGCTGGTTAACTGACCTGGGACTCTATCAGTTAGAGGAGCTGGTTAACTGACTCTATCAGTTAGAGGAGCTGGTTAACTGACTCTATCAGTTAGAGGAGCTGGTTAACTGACTCTATCAGGTAGAGGAGCTGGTTAACTGACTCTATCAGTTAGAGGAGCTGGTTAACTGACCTGGGGCTCTATCAGTTAGAGGAGCTGGTTAACCGACCTGGGACTCTATCAGGTAGAGGAGCTGGTTAACTGACTCTATCAGTTAGAGGAGCTGGTTAACTGACCTGGGACTCTATCAGTTAGAGGAGCTGGTTAACTGACCTGGGACTCTATCAGGTAGAGGAGCTGGTTAACTGACTCTATCAGTTAGAGGAGCTGGTTAACTGACTCTATCAGGTAGAGGAGCTGGTTAACTGACTCTATCAGGTAGAGGAGCTGGTTAACTGACCTGGGACTCTATCAGTTAGAGGTGCTGGTTAACTGACCTGGGACTCTATCAGTTAGAGGAGCTGGTTAACTGACCTGGGACTCTATCAGTTAGAGGAGCTGGTTAACTGACCTGGGACTCTATCAGTTAGAGGAGCTGGTTAACTGACCTGGGACTCTATCAGTTAGAGGAGCTGGTTAACTGACCTGGGACTCTATCAGTTAGAGGAGCTGGTTAACTGACTCTATCAGTTAGAGGAGCTGGTTAACTGACCTGGGACTCTATCAGTTAGAGGAGCTGGTTAACTGACCTGGGACTCTATCAGTTAGAGGAGCTGGTTAACTGACCTGGTGCTCTATCAGTTAGAGGAGCTGGTTAACTGACCTGGGACTCTATCAGTTAGAGGAGCTGGTTAACTGACCTGGGACTCTATCAGTTAGAGGAGCTGGTTAACTGACTCTATCAGTTAGAGGAGCTGGTTAACTGACCTGGGACTCTATCAGTTAGAGGAGCTGGTTAACTGACCTGGGACTCTATCAGTTAGAGGAGCTGGTTAACTGACCTGGGACTCTATCAGTTAGAGGAGCTGGTTAACTGACCTGGGACTCTATCAGTTAGAGGAGCTGGTTAACTGACCTGGGACTCTATCAGTTAGAGGAGCTGGTTAACTGACTCTATCAGTTAGAGGAGCTGGTTAACTGACCTGGGACTCTATCAGGTAGAGGAGCTGGTTAACTGACCTGGGACTCTATCAGTTAGAGGAGCTGGTTAACTGACTCTATCAGTTAGAGGAGCTGGTTAACTGACCTGGGACTCTATCAGTTAGAGGAGCTGGTTAACTGACCTGGGACTCTATCAGGTAGAGGAGCTGGTTAACTGACTCTATCAGTTAGAGGAGCTGGTTAACTGACCTGGGACTCTATCAGGTAGAGGAGCTGGTTAACTGACTCTATCAGTTAGAGGAGCTGGTTAACTGACCTGGGACTCTATCAGTTAGAGGAGCTGGTTAACTGACCTGGGACTCTATCAGGTAGAGGAGCTGGTTAACTGACTCTATCAGTTAGAGGAGCTGGTTAACTGACTCTATCAGTTAGAGGAGCTGGTTAACTGACTCTATCAGTTAGAGGAGCTGGTTAACTGACCTGGGACTCTATCAGTTAGAGGAGCTGGTTAACTGACCTGGAACTCTATCAGTTAGAGGAGCTGGTTAACTGACTCTATCAGTTAGAGGAGCTGGTTAACTGACCTGGGACTCTATCAGTTAGAGGAGCTGGTTAACTGACCTGGGACTCTATCAGTTAGAGGAGCTGGTTAACTGACCTGGGACTCTATCAGTTAGAGGAGCTGGTTAACTGACCTGGGACTCTATCAGTTAGAGGAGCTGGTTAACTGACCTGGGACTCTATCAGTTAGAGGAGCTGGTTAACTGACTCTATCAGTTAGAGGAGCTGGTTAACTGACCTGGGACTCTATCAGTTAGAGGAGCTGGTTAACTGACCTGGGACTCTATCAGTTAGAGGAGCTGGTTAACTGACCTGGGACTCTATCAGGTAGAGGAGCTGGTTAACTGACCTGGGACTCTATCAGTTAGAGGAGCTGGTTAACTGACCTGGGACTCTATCAGTTAGAGGAGCTGGTTAACTGACCTGGTACTCTATCAGTTAGAGGAGCTGGTTAACTGACCTGGGGCTCTATCAGTTAGAGGAGCTGGTTAACTGACTCTATCAGTTAGAGGAGCTGGTTAACTGACTCTATCAGTTAGAGGAGCTGGTTAACTGACCTGGGACTCTATCAGTTAGAGGAGCTGGTTAACTGACCTGGGACTCTATCAGTTAGAGGAGCTGGTTAACTGACTCTATCAGTTAGAGGAGCTGGTTAACTGACCTGGGACTCTATCAGTTAGAGGAGCTGGTTAACTGACCTGGGACTCTATCAGTTAGAGGAGCTGGTTAACTGACCTGGGACTCTATCAGTTAGAGGAGCTGGTTAACTGACCTGGGACTCTATCAGTTAGAGGAGCTGGTTAACTGACTCTATCAGTTAGAGGAGCTGGTTAACTGACCTGGGACTCTATCAGTTAGAGGAGCTGGTTAACTGACCTGGGACTCTATCAGTTAGAGGAGCTGGTTAACTGACCTGGGACTCTATCAGGTAGAGGAGCTGGTTAACTGACTCTATCAGTTAGAGGAGCTGGTTAACTGACTCTATCAGTTAGAGGAGCTGGTTAACTGACTCTATCAGTTAGAGGAGCTGGTTAACTGACCTGGGACTCTATCAGTTAGAGGAGCTGGTTAACTGACCTGGAACTCTATCAGTTAGAGGAGCTGGTTAACTGACCTGGGGCTCTATCAGTTAGAGGAGCTGGTTAACTGACCTGGGGCTCTATCAGTTAGAGGAGCTGGTTAACTGACCTGGGACTCTATCAGTTAGAGGAGCTGGTTAACTGACTCTATCAGTTAGAGGAGCTGGTTAACTGACCTGGGACTCTATCAGTTAGAGGAGCTGGTTAACTGACCTGGGACTCTATCAGGTAGAGGAGCTGGTTAACTGACCTGGGACTCTATCAGTTAGAGGAGCTGGTTAACTGACTCTATCAGTTAGAGGAGCTGGTTAACTGACTCTATCAGTTAGAGGAGCTGGTTAACTGACTCTATCAGGTAGAGGAGCTGGTTAACTGACTCTATCAGTTAGAGGAGCTGGTTAACTGACCTGGGGCTCTATCAGTTAGAGGAGCTGGTTAACCGACCTGGGACTCTATCAGGTAGAGGAGCTGGTTAACTGACCTGGTGCTCTATCAGTTAGAGGAGCTGGTTAACTGACCTGGGACTCTATCAGTTAGAGGAGCTGGTTAACTGACCTGGGACTCTATCAGTTAGAGGAGCTGGTTAACTGACCTGGAACTCTATCAGTTAGAGGAGCTGGTTAACTGACTCTATCAGTTAGAGGAGCTGGTTAACTGACCTGGGACTCTATCAGTTAGAGGAGCTGGTTAACTGACCTGGGACTCTATCAGTTAGAGGAGCTGGTTAACTGACCTGGGACTCTATCAGTTAGAGGAGCTGGTTAACTGACCTGGGACTCTATCAGTTAGAGGAGCTGGTTAACTGACCTGGGACTCTATCAGTTAGAGGAGCTGGTTAACTGACTCTATCAGTTAGAGGAGCTGGTTAACTGACCTGGGACTCTATCAGTTAGAGGAGCTGGTTAACTGACCTGGGACTCTATCAGTTAGAGGAGCTGGTTAACTGACCTGGGACTCTATCAGGTAGAGGAGCTGGTTAACTGACCTGGGACTCTATCAGTTAGAGGAGCTGGTTAACTGACCTGGGACTCTATCAGTTAGAGGAGCTGGTTAACTGACCTGGTACTCTATCAGTTAGAGGAGCTGGTTAACTGACCTGGGGCTCTATCAGTTAGAGGAGCTGGTTAACTGACTCTATCAGTTAGAGGAGCTGGTTAACTGACTCTATCAGTTAGAGGAGCTGGTTAACTGACCTGGGACTCTATCAGTTAGAGGAGCTGGTTAACTGACCTGGGACTCTATCAGTTAGAGGAGCTGGTTAACTGACTCTATCAGTTAGAGGAGCTGGTTAACTGACCTGGGACTCTATCAGTTAGAGGAGCTGGTTAACTGACCTGGGACTCTATCAGTTAGAGGAGCTGGTTAACTGACCTGGGACTCTATCAGTTAGAGGAGCTGGTTAACTGACCTGGGACTCTATCAGTTAGAGGAGCTGGTTAACTGACTCTATCAGTTAGAGGAGCTGGTTAACTGACCTGGGACTCTATCAGTTAGAGGAGCTGGTTAACTGACCTGGGACTCTATCAGTTAGAGGAGCTGGTTAACTGACCTGGGACTCTATCAGGTAGAGGAGCTGGTTAACTGACTCTATCAGTTAGAGGAGCTGGTTAACTGACTCTATCAGTTAGAGGAGCTGGTTAACTGACTCTATCAGTTAGAGGAGCTGGTTAACTGACCTGGGACTCTATCAGTTAGAGGAGCTGGTTAACTGACCTGGAACTCTATCAGTTAGAGGAGCTGGTTAACTGACCTGGGGCTCTATCAGTTAGAGGAGCTGGTTAACTGACCTGGGGCTCTATCAGTTAGAGGAGCTGGTTAACTGACCTGGGACTCTATCAGTTAGAGGAGCTGGTTAACTGACTCTATCAGTTAGAGGAGCTGGTTAACTGACCTGGGACTCTATCAGTTAGAGGAGCTGGTTAACTGACCTGGGACTCTATCAGGTAGAGGAGCTGGTTAACTGACCTGGGACTCTATCAGTTAGAGGAGCTGGTTAACTGACTCTATCAGTTAGAGGAGCTGGTTAACTGACTCTATCAGTTAGAGGAGCTGGTTAACTGACTCTATCAGGTAGAGGAGCTGGTTAACTGACTCTATCAGTTAGAGGAGCTGGTTAACTGACCTGGGGCTCTATCAGTTAGAGGAGCTGGTTAACCGACCTGGGACTCTATCAGGTAGAGGAGCTGGTTAACTGACCTGGTGCTCTATCAGTTAGAGGAGCTGGTTAACTGACCTGGGACTCTATCAGTTAGAGGAGCTGGTTAACTGACCTGGGACTCTATCAGGTAGAGGAGCTGGTTAACTGACTCTATCAGTTAGAGGAGCTGGTTAACTGACTCTATCAGGTAGAGGAGCTGGTTAACTGACTCTATCAGGTAGAGGAGCTGGTTAACTGACCTGGGACTCTATCAGTTAGAGGTGCTGGTTAACTGACCTGGGACTCTATCAGTTAGAGGAGCTGGTTAACTGACCTGGGACTCTATCAGTTAGAGGAGCTGGTTAACTGACCTGGGACTCTATCAGTTAGAGGAGCTGGTTAACTGACCTGGGACTCTATCAGTTAGAGGAGCTGGTTAACTGACTCTATCAGTTAGAGGAGCTGGTTAACTGACCTGGGACTCTATCAGTTAGAGGAGCTGGTTAACTGACCTGGGACTCTATCAGTTAGAGGAGCTGGTTAACTGACCTGGTGCTCTATCAGTTAGAGGAGCTGGTTAACTGACCTGGGACTCTATCAGTTAGAGGAGCTGGTTAACTGACCTGGGACTCTATCAGTTAGAGGAGCTGGTTAACTGACTCTATCAGTTAGAGGAGCTGGTTAACTGACCTGGGACTCTATCAGTTAGAGGAGCTGGTTAACTGACCTGGGACTCTATCAGTTAGAGGAGCTGGTTAACTGACCTGGGACTCTATCAGTTAGAGGAGCTGGTTAACTGACTCTATCAGTTAGAGGAGCTGGTTAACTGACCTGGGACTCTATCAGTTAGAGGAGCTGGTTAACTGACCTGGGACTCTATCAGTTAGAGGAGCTGGTTAACTGACCTGGTGCTCTATCAGTTAGAGGAGCTGGTTAACTGACCTGGGACTCTATCAGTTAGAGGAGCTGGTTAACTGACCTGGGACTCTATCAGTTAGAGGAGCTGGTTAACTGACTCTATCAGTTAGAGGAGCTGGTTAACTGACCTGGGACTCTATCAGTTAGAGGAGCTGGTTAACTGACCTGGGACTCTATCAGTTAGAGGAGCTGGTTAACTGACCTGGGACTCTATCAGTTAGAGGAGCTGGTTAACTGACCTGGGACTCTATCAGTTAGAGGAGCTGGTTAACTGACCTGGGACTCTATCAGTTAGAGGAGCTGGTTAACTGACTCTATCAGTTAGAGGAGCTGGTTAACTGACCTGGGACTCTATCAGGTAGAGGAGCTGGTTAACTGACCTGGGACTCTATCAGTTAGAGGAGCTGGTTAACTGACTCTATCAGTTAGAGGAGCTGGTTAACTGACCTGGGACTCTATCAGTTAGAGGAGCTGGTTAACTGACCTGGGACTCTATCAGGTAGAGGAGCTGGTTAACTGACTCTATCAGTTAGAGGAGCTGGTTAACTGACCTGGGACTCTATCAGGTAGAGGAGCTGGTTAACTGACTCTATCAGTTAGAGGAGCTGGTTAACTGACCTGGGACTCTATCAGTTAGAGGAGCTGGTTAACTGACCTGGGACTCTATCAGGTAGAGGAGCTGGTTAACTGACTCTATCAGTTAGAGGAGCTGGTTAACTGACTCTATCAGTTAGAGGAGCTGGTTAACTGACTCTATCAGTTAGAGGAGCTGGTTAACTGACCTGGGACTCTATCAGTTAGAGGAGCTGGTTAACTGACCTGGAACTCTATCAGTTAGAGGAGCTGGTTAACTGACCTGGGGCTCTATCAGTTAGAGGAGCTGGTTAACTGACCTGGGGCTCTATCAGTTAGAGGAGCTGGTTAACTGACCTGGGACTCTATCAGTTAGAGGAGCTGGTTAACTGACTCTATCAGTTAGAGGAGCTGGTTAACTGACCTGGGACTCTATCAGTTAGAGGAGCTGGTTAACTGACCTGGGACTCTATCAGGTAGAGGAGCTGGTTAACTGACCTGGGACTCTATCAGTTAGAGGAGCTGGTTAACTGACTCTATCAGTTAGAGGAGCTGGTTAACTGACTCTATCAGTTAGAGGAGCTGGTTAACTGACTCTATCAGGTAGAGGAGCTGGTTAACTGACTCTATCAGTTAGAGGAGCTGGTTAACTGACCTGGGGCTCTATCAGTTAGAGGAGCTGGTTAACCGACCTGGGACTCTATCAGGTAGAGGAGCTGGTTAACTGACCTGGTGCTCTATCAGTTAGAGGAGCTGGTTAACTGACCTGGGACTCTATCAGTTAGAGGAGCTGGTTAACTGACCTGGGACTCTATCAGTTAGAGGAGCTGGTTAACTGACCTGGGACTCTATCAGGTAGAGGAGCTGGTTAACTGACCTGGGACTCTATCAGTTAGAGGAGCTGGTTAACTGACTCTATCAGTTAGAGGAGCTCGTTAACTGACTCTATCAGGTAGAGGAGCTGGTTAACTGACTCTATCAGGTAGAGGAGCTGGTTAACTGACCTGGGACTCTATCAGTTAGAGGTGCTGGTTAACTGACCTGGGACTCTATCAGTTAGAGGAGCTGGTTAACTGACCTGGGACTCTATCAGTTAGAGGAGCTGGTTAACTGACCTGGGACTCTATCAGTTAGAGGAGCTGGTTAACTGACCTGGGACTCTATCAGTTAGAGGAGCTGGTTAACTGACCTGGGACTCTATCAGTTAGAGGAGCTGGTTAACTGACCTGGGACTCTATCAGTTAGAGGAGCTGGTTAACTGACTCTATCAGTTAGAGGAGCTGGTTAACTGACTCTATCAGTTAGAGGAGCTGGTTAACTGACCTGGGACTCTATCAGTTAGAGGAGCTGGTTAACTGACCTGGGACTCTATCAGTTAGAGGAGCTGGTTAACTGACCTGGGACTCTATCAGTTAGAGGAGCTGGTTAACTGACCTGGGACTCTATCAGTTAGAGGAGCTGGTTAACTGACCTGGGACTCTATCAGTTAGAGGAGCTGGTTAACTGACTCTATCAGTTAGAGGAGCTGGTTAACTGACCTGGGACTCTATCAGTTAGAGGAGCTGGTTAACTGACTCTATCAGTTAGAGGAGCTGGTTAACTGACCTGGGACTCTATCAGGTAGAGGAGCTGGTTAACTGACCTGGGACTCTATCAGTTAGAGGAGCTGGTTAACTGACTCTATCAGTTAGAGGAGCTGGTTAACTGACTCTATCAGTTAGGGGAGCTGGTTAACTGACCTGGGACTCTATCAGGTAGAGGAGCTGGTTAACTGACCTGGGACTCTATCAGTTAGAGGAGCTGGTTAACTGACCTGGGACTCTATCAGTTAGAGGAGCTGGTTAACTGACCTGGGACTCTATCAGTTAGAGGAGCTGGTTAACTGACCTGGGACTCTATCAGTTAGAGGAGCTGGTTAACTGACCTGGGACTCTATCAGTTAGAGGAGCTGGTTAACTGACCTGGGACTCTATCAGTTAGAGGAGCTGGTTAACTGACTCTATCAGTTAGAGGAGCTGGTTAACTGACTCTATCAGTTAGAGGAGCTGGTTAACTGACTCTATCAGTTAGAGGAGCTGGTTAACTGACCTGGGACTCTATCAGTTAGAGGAGCTGGTTAACTGACCTGGTGCTCTATCAGTTAGAGGAGCTGGTTAACTGACCTGGGACTCTATCAGTTAGAGGAGCTGGTTAACTGACCTGGGACTCTATCAGTTAGAGGAGCTGGTTAACTGACTCTATCAGTTAGAGGAGCTGGTTAACTGACCTGGGACTCTATCAGTTAGAGGAGCTGGTTAACTGACCTGGGACTCTATCAGGTAGAGGAGCTGGTTAACTGACTCTATCAGTTAGAGGAGCTGGTTAACTGACCTGGGACTCTATCAGGTAGAGGAGCTGGTTAACTGACTCTATCAGTTAGAGGAGCTGGTTAACTGACCTGGGACTCTATCAGTTAGAGGAGCTGGTTAACTGACCTGGGACTCTATCAGTTAGAGGAGCTGGTTAACTGACCTGGGACTCTATCAGTTAGAGGAGCTGGTTAACTGACCTGGGACTCTATCAGTTAGAGGAGCAGGTTGACTGACTCTATCAGTTAGAGGAGCTGGTTAACTGACCTGGGACTCTATCAGTTAGAGGAGCTGGTTAACTGACTCTATCAGTTAGAGGAGCTGGTTAACTGACCTGGGACTCTATCAGTTAGAGGAGCTGGTTAACTGACCTGGGACTCTATCAGTTAGAGGAGCTGGTTAACTGACTCTATCAGTTAGAGGAGCTGGTTAACTGACTCTATCAGGTAGAGGAGCTGGTTAACTGACCTGGGACTCTATCAGGTAGAGGAGCTGGTTAACTGACTATATCAGGTAGAGGAGCTGGTTAACTGACCTGGGACTCTATCAGTTAGAGGAGCTGGTTAACTGACCTGGGACTCTATCAGTTAGAGGAGCTGGTTAACTGACCTGGGGCTCTATCAGTTAGAGGAGCTGGTTAACTGACCTGGGACTCTATCAGTTAGAGGAGCTGGTTAACTGACTCTATCAGTTAGAGGAGCTGGTTAACTGACCTGGGACTCTATCAGTTAGAGGAGCTGGTTAACTGACTCTATCAGTTAGAGGAGCTGGTTAACTGACCTGGGGCTCTATCAGTTAGAGGAGCTGGTTAACTGACTCTATCAGTTAGAGGAGCTGGTTAACTGACTGTATCAGTTAGAGGAGCTGGTTAACTGACCTGGGACTCTATCAGTTAGAGGAGCTGGTTAACTGACCTGGGGCTCTATCAGTTAGAGGAGCTGGTTAACTGACTCTATCAGTTAGAGGAGCTGGTTAACTGACTCTATCAGTTAGAGGAGCTGGTTAACTGACCTGGTGCTCTATCAGTTAGAGGAGCTGGTTAACTGACCTGGGACTCTATCAGTTAGAGGAGCTGGTTAACTGACCTGGGGCTCTATCAGTTAGAGGAACTGGTTAACTGACCTGGGACTCTATCAGTTAGAGGAGCTGGTTAACTGACTCTATCAGTTAGAGGAGCTGGTTAACTGACCTGGGACTCTATCAGTTAGAGGAGCTGGTTAACTGACTCTATCAGTTAGAGGAGCTGGTTAACTGACTCTATCAGTTAGAGGAGCTGGTTAACTGACCTGGGACTCTATCAGTTAGAGGAGCTGGTTAACTGACCTTGGACTCTATCAGTTAGAGGAGCTGGTTAACTGACTCTATCAGTTAGAGGAGCTGGTTAACTGACCTGGGACTCTATCAGTTAGAGGAGCTGGTTAACTGACCTGGGACTCTATCAGTTAGAGGAGCTGGTTAACTGACCTGGGACTCTATCAGTTAGAGGAGCTGGTTAACTGACCTGGGACTCTATCAGTTAGAGGAGCTGGTTAACTGACCTGGGACTCTATCAGTTAGAGGAGCTGGTTAACTGACCTGGGACTCTATCAGTTAGAGGAGCTGGTTAACTGACCTGGTGGTCTATCAGTTAGAGGAGCTGGTTAACTGACCTGGGACTCTATCAGTTAGAGGAGCTGGTTAACTGACTCTATCAGTTAGAGGAGCTGGTTAACTGACCTGGGGCTCTATCAGTTAGAGGAGCTGGTTAACTGACTCTATCAGTTAGAGGAGCTGGTTAACTGACCTGGTGCTCTATCAGTTAGAGGAGCTGGTTAACTGACCTGGGACTCTATCAGTTAGAGGAGCTGGTTAACTGACCTGGGGCTCTATCAGTTAGAGGAGCTGGATAACTGACTCTATCAGTTAGAGGAGCTGGTTAACTGACTCTATCAGTTAGAGGAGCTGGTTAACTGACTCTATCAGTTAGAGGAGCTGGTTAACTGACCTGGGACTCTATCAATTAGAGGAGCTGGTTAACTGACCTGGGACTCTATCAGTTAGAGGAGCTGGTTAACTGACCTGGGACTCTATCAGTTAGAGGAGCTGGTTAACTGACCTGGGACTCTATCAGTTAGAGGAGCTGGTTAACTGACCTGGGACTCTATCAGTTAGAGGAGCTGGTTAACTGACTCTATCAGTTAGAGGAGCTGGTTAACTGACTCTATCAGTTAGAGGAGCTGGTTAACTGACCTGGGACTCTATCAGTTAGAGGAGCTGGTTAACTGACCTGGTGGTCTATCAGTTAGAGGAGCTGGTTAACTGACCTGGGACTCTATCAGTTAGAGGAGCTGGTTAACTGACCTGGGACTCTATCAGTTAGAGGAGCTGGTTAACTGACTCTATCAGTTAGAGGAGCTGGTTAACTGACCTGGGACTCTATCAGTTAGAGGAGCTGGTTAACTGACCTGGGACTCTATCAGGTAGAGGAGCTGGTTAACTGACTCTATCAGTTAGAGGAGCTGGTTAACTGACCTGGGACTCTATCAGGTAGAGGAGCTGGTTAACTGACTCTATCAGTTAGAGGAGCTGGTTAACTGACCTGGGACTCTATCAGTTAGAGGAGCTGGTTAACTGACCTGGGACTCTATCAGTTAGAGGAGCTGGTTAACTGACCTGGGACTCTATCAGTTAGAGGAGCTGGTTAACTGACTCTATCAGTTAGAGGAGCTGGTTAACTGACTCAATCAGTTTGAGGAGCTGGTTAACTGACTCTATCAGGTAGAGGAGCTGGTTAACTGACCTGGGACTCTATCAGTTAGAGGAGCTGGTTAACTGACTCTATCAGTTAGAGGAGCTGGTTAACTGACCTGGGACTCTATCAGTTAGAGGAGCTGGTTAACTGACTCTATCAGTTAGAGGAGCTGGTTAACTGACTCTATCAGTTAGAGGAGCTGGTTAACTGACCTGGGACTCTATCAGTTAGAGGAGCTGGTTAACTGACCTGGTGGTCTATCAGTTAGAGGAGCTGGTTAACTGACCTGGGACTCTATCAGTTAGAGGAGCTGGTTAACTGACCTGGGACTCTATCAGTTAGAGGAGCTGGTTAACTGACTCTATCAGTTAGAGGAGCTGGTTAACTGACCTGGGACTCTATCAGTTAGAGGAGCTGGTTAACTGACCTGGGACTCTATCAGGTAGAGGAGCTGGTTAACTGACTCTATCAGTTAGAGGAGCTGGTTAACTGACCTGGGACTCTATCAGGTAGAGGAGCTGGTTAACTGACTCTATCAGTTAGAGGAGCTGGTTAACTGACCTGGGACTCTATCAGTTAGAGGAGCTGGTTAACTGACCTGGGACTCTATCAGTTAGAGGAGCTGGTTAACTGACCTGGGACTCTATCAGTTAGAGGAGCAGGTTGACTGACTCTATCAGTTAGAGGAGCTGGTTAACTGACCTGGGACTCTATCAGTTAGAGGAGCTGGTTAACTGACTCTATCAGTTAGAGGAGCTGGTTAACTGACCTGGGACTCTATCAGTTAGAGGAGCTGGTTAACTGACCTGGGACTCTATCAGTTAGAGGAGCTGGTTAACTGACTCTATCAGTTAGAGGAGCTGGTTAACTGACTCTATCAGGTAGAGGAGCTGGTTAACTGACCTGGGACTCTATCAGGTAGAGGAGCTGGTTAACTGACTCTATCAGGTAGAGGAGCTGGTTAACTGACCTGGGACTCTATCAGTTAGAGGAGCTGGTTAACTGACCTGGGACTCTATCAGTTAGAGGAGCTGGTTAACTGACCTGGGACTCTATCAGTTAGAGGAGCTGGTTAACTGACCTGGGACTCTATCAGTTAGAGGAGCTGGTTAACTGACCTGGGACTCTATCAGTTAGAGGAGCTGGTTAACTGACCTGGGACTCTATCAGTTAGAGGAGCTGGTTAACTGACCTGGGACTCTATCAGTTAGAGGAGCTGGTTAACTGACTCTATCAGTTAGAGGAGCTGGTTAACTGACCTGGGGCTCTATCAGTTAGAGGAGCTGGTTAACTGACTCTATCAGTTAGAGGAGCTGGTTAACTGACCTGGTGCTCTATCAGTTAGAGGAGCTGGTTAACTGACCTGGGACTCTATCAGTTAGAGGAGCTGGTTAACTGACCTGGGGCTCTATCAGTTAGAGGAGCTGGTTAACTGACTCTATCAGTTAGAGGAGCTGGTTAACTGACTCTATCAGTTAGAGGAGCTGGTTAACTGACTCTATCAGTTAGAGGAGCTGGTTAACTGACCTGGGACTCTATCAGTTAGAGGAGCTGGTTAACTGACCTGGGACTCTATCAGTTAGAGGAGCTGGTTAACTGACCTGGGACTCTATCAGTTAGAGGAGCTGGTTAACTGACCTGGGACTCTATCAGTTAGAGGAGCTGGTTAACTGACCTGGGACTCTATCAGTTAGAGGAGCTGGTTAACTGACTCTATCAGTTAGAGGAGCTGGTTAACTGACCTGGGACTCTATCAGTTAGAGGAGCTGGTTAACTGACCTGGGACTCTATCAGGTAGAGGAGCTGGTTAACTGACTCTATCAGTTAGAGGAGCTGGTTAACTGACCTGGGACTCTATCAGGTAGAGGAGCTGGTTAACTGACTCTATCAGTTAGAGGAGCTGGTTAACTGACCTGGGACTCTATCAGTTAGAGGAGCTGGTTAACTGACCTGGGACTCTATCAGTTAGAGGAGCTGGTTAACTGACCTGGGACTCTATCAGTTAGAGGAGCTGGTTAACTGACTCTATCAGTTAGAGGAGCTGGTTAACTGACTCAATCAGTTTGAGGAGCTGGTTAACTGACTCTATCAGGTAGAGGAGCTGGTTAACTGACCTGGGACTCTATCAGTTAGAGGAGCTGGTTAACTGACTCTATCAGTTAGAGGAGCTGGTTAACTGACCTGGGACTCTATCAGTTAGAGGAGCTGGTTAACTGACTCTATCAGTTAGAGGAGCTGGTTAACTGACTCTATCAGTTAGAGGAGCTGGTTAACTGACCTGGTGGTCTATCAGTTAGAGGAGCTGGTTAACTGACCTGGGACTCTATCAGTTAGAGGAGCTGGTTAACTGACCTGGGACTCTATCAGTTAGAGGAGCTGGTTAACTGACCTGGGACTCTATCAGTTAGAGGAGCTGGTTAACTGACCTGGGACTCTATCAGGTAGAGGAGCTGGTTAACTGACTCTATCAGTTAGAGGAGCTGGTTAACTGACCTGGGACTCTATCAGGTAGAGGAGCTGGTTAACTGACTCTATCAGGTAGAGGAGCTGGTTAACTGACCTGGGACTCTATCAGTTAGAGGAGCTGGTTAACTGACCTGGGACTCTATCAGTTAGAGGAGCTGGTTAACTGACCTGGGACTCTATCAGTTAGAGGAGCTGGTTAACTGACCTGGGACTCTATCAGTTAGAGGAGCAGGTTGACTGACTCTATCAGTTAGAGGAGCTGGTTAACTGACCTGGGACTCTATCAGTTAGAGGAGCTGGTTAACTGACTCTATCAGTTAGAGGAGCTGGTTAACTGACCTGGGACTCTATCAGTTAGAGGAGCTGGTTAACTGACTCTATCAGTTAGAGGAGCTGGTTAACTGACTCTATCAGGTAGAGGAGCTGGTTAACTGACCTGGGACTCTATCAGGTAGAGGAGCTGGTTAACTGACTCTATCAGGTAGAGGAGCTGGTTAACTGACCTGGGACTCTATCAGGTAGAGGAGCTTGGTTAACTGACCTGGGACTCTATCAGTTAGAGGAGCTGGTTAACTGACCTGGGGCTCTATCAGTTAGAGGAGCTGGTTAACTGACCTGGGACTCTATCAGTTAGAGGAGCTGGTTAACTGACTCTATCAGTTAGAGGAGCTGGTTAACTGACCTGGGACTCTATCAGTTAGAGGAGCTGGTTAACTGACTCTATCAGTTAGAGGAGCTGGTTAACTGACCTGGGGCTCTATCAGTTAGAGGAGCTGGTTAACTGACTCTATCAGTTGAGAGGAGCTGGTTAACTGACTCTATCAGTTAGAGGAGCTGGTTAACTGACCTGGGACTCTATCAGTTAGAGGAGCTGGTTAACTGACCTGGGGCTCTATCAGTTAGAGGAGCTGGTTAACTGACTCTATCAGTTAGAGGAGCTGGTTAACTGACTCTATCAGTTAGAGGAGCTGGTTAACTGACCTGGTGCTCTATCAGTTAGAGGAGCTGGTTAACTGACCTGGGACTCTATCAGTTAGAGGAGCTGGTTAACTGACCTGGGGCTCTATCAGTTCAGAGGAGCTGGTTAACTGACCTGGGACTCTATCAGTTAGAGGAGCTGGTTAACTGACTCTATCAGTTAGAGGAGCTGGTTAACTGACCTGGGACTCTATCAGTTAGAGGAGCTGGTTAACTGACTCTATCAGTTAGAGGAGCTGGTTAACTGACTCTATCAGTTAGAGGAGCTGGTTAACTGACCTGGGACTCTATCAGTTAGAGGAGCTGGTTAACTGACCTTGGACTCTATCAGTTAGAGGAGCTGGTTAACTGACTCTATCAGTTAGAGGAGCTGGTTAACTGACCTGGGACTCTATCAGTTAGAGGAGCTGGTTAACTGACCTGGGACTCTATCAGTTAGAGGAGCTGGTTAACTGACCTGGGACTCTATCAGTTAGAGGAGCTGGTTAACTGACCTGGGACTCTATCAGTTAGAGGAGCTGGTTAACTGACCTGGGACTCTATCAGTTAGAGGAGCTGGTTAACTGACCTGGGACTCTATCAGTTAGAGGAGCTGGTTAACTGACCTGGTGGTCTATCAGTTAGAGGAGCTGGTTAACTGACCTGGGACTCTATCAGTTAGAGGAGCTGGTTAACTGACTCTATCAGTTAGAGGAGCTGGTTAACTGACCTGGGGCTCTATCAGTTAGAGGAGCTGGTTAACTGACTCTATCAGTTAGAGGAGCTGGTTAACTGACCTGGTGCTCTATCAGTTAGAGGAGCTGGTTAACTGACCTGGGACTCTATCAGTTAGAGGAGCTGGTTAACTGACCTGGGGCTCTATCAGTTAGAGGAGCTGGTTAACTGACTCTATCAGTTAGAGGAGCTGGTTAACTGACTCTATCAGTTAGAGGAGCTGGTTAACTGACTCTATCAGTTAGAGGAGCTGGTTAACTGACCTGGGACTCTATCAATTAGAGGAGCTGGTTAACTGACCTGGGACTCTATCAGTTAGAGGAGCTGGTTAACTGACCTGGGACTCTATCAGTTCAGAGGAGCTGGTTAACTGACCTGGGACTCTATCAGTTAGAGGAGCTGGTTAACTGACCTGGGACTCTATCAGTTAGAGGAGCTGGTTAACTGACTCTATCAGTTAGAGGAGCTGGTTAACTGACTCTATCAGTTAGAGGAGCTGGTTAACTGACCTGGGACTCTATCAGTTAGAGGAGCTGGTTAACTGACCTGGTGGTCTATCAGTTAGAGGAGCTGGTTAACTGACCTGGGACTCTATCAGTTAGAGGAGCTGGTTAACTGACCTGGGACTCTATCAGTTAGAGGAGCTGGTTAACTGACTCTATCAGTTCAGAGGAGCTGGTTAACTGACCTGGGACTCTATGAGGTTCAGAGGAGCTGGTTAACTGACCTGGGACTCTATCAGGTAGAGGAGCTGGTTAACTGACTCTATGAGTTAGAGGAGCTGGTTAACTGACCTGGGACTCTATCAGGTAGAGGAGCTGGTTAACTGACTCTATCAGTTAGAGGAGCTGGTTAACTGACCTGGGACTCTATCAGTTAGAGGAGCTGGTTAACTGACCTGGGACTCTATCAGTTAGAGGAGCTGGTTAACTGACCTGGGACTCTATCAGTTAGAGGAGCTGGTTAACTGACTCTATCAGTTAGAGGAGCTGGTTAACTGACTCAATCAGTTTGAGGAGCTGGTTAACTGACTCTATCAGGTAGAGGAGCTGGTTAACTGACCTGGGACTCTATCAGTTAGAGGAGCTGGTTAACTGACTCTATCAGTTAGAGGAGCTGGTTAACTGACCTGGGACTCTATCAGTTAGAGGAGCTGGTTAACTGACTCTATCAGTTAGAGGAGCTGGTTAACTGACCTGGGACTCTATCAGTTAGAGGAGCTGGTTAACTGACCTGGGGCTCTATCAGTTAGAGGAGCTGGTTAACTGACTCTATCAGTTAGAGGAGCTGGTTAACTGACTCTATCAGTTAGAGGAGCTGGTTAACTGACCTGGTGCTCTATCA
>NC_092096.1:7443163-7496295 GCF_045679555.1 Salvelinus alpinus | reverse complement strand
ATAACAGGATGGGCTGTGTCTCTATATATAACAGGATGGGCTGTGTCTCTATATATAACAGGATGGGCTGTGTCTCTATATATAACAGGATGGGATGTGTCTCTATATATAACAGGATGGGCTGTGTCTCTATATATAACAGGATGGGCTGTGTCTCTATATATAACAGGATGGGCTGTGTCTCTATATATAACAGGATGGGCTGTGTCTCTATATATAACAGGATGGGCTGTGTCTCTATATATAACAGGATGGGCTGTGTCTCTATATATAATAGGATGGGCTGTGTCTCTATATATAACAGGATGGACTGTGTCTCTATATATAACAGGATGGGCTGTGTCTCTATATATAACAGGATGGGCTGTGTCTCTATATATAACAGGATGGGCTGTGTCTCTATATAGAACAGGATGGGCTGTGTCTCTATATATAACAGGATGGGCTGTGTCTCTATATATAACAGGATGGGCTGTGTCTCTATATATAACAGGATGGGCTGTGTCTCTATATATAACAGGATGGGCTGTGTCTCTATATATAACAGGATGGGCTGTGTCTCTATATATAATAGGATGGGCTGTGTCTCTATATATAACAGGATGGGCTGTGTCTCTATATATAACAGGATGGGCTGTGTCTCTATATATAACAGGATGGGCTGTGTCTCTATATATAATAGGATGGGCTGTGTCTCTATATATAATAGGATGGGCTGTGTCTCTATATATAACAGGATGGGCTGTGTCTCTATATATAACAGGATGGGCTGTGTCTCTATATATAACAGGATGGATGGGCTGTGTCTCTATATATAACAGGATGGGCTGTGTCTCTATATATAACAGGATGGGCTGTGTCTCTATATATAACAGGATGGGCTGTGTCTCTATATATAACAGGATGGGCTGTGTCTCTATATATAACAGGATGGGCTGTGTCTCTATATATAACAGGATGGGCTGTGTCTCTATATATAACAGGATGGATGGGCTGTGTCTCTATATATAACAGGATGGGCTGTGTCTCTATATATAACAGGATGGGCTGTGTCTCTATATATAACAGGATGGGCTGTGTCTCTATATATAACAGGATGGGCTGTGTCTCTATATATAACAGGATGGGCTGTGTCTCTATATATAACAGGATGGGCTGTGTCTCTATATATAATAGGATGGGCTGTGTCTCTATATATAACAGGATGGGCTGTGTCTCTATATATAATAGGATGGACTGTGTCTCTATATATAACAGGATGGGCTGTGTCTCTATATATAATAGGATGGGCTGTGTCTCTATATATAACAGGATGGACTGTGTCTCTATATATAACAGGATGGGCTGTGTCTCTATATATAATAGGATGGGCTGTGTCTCTATATATAATAGGATGGACTGTGTCTCTATATATAACAGGATGGGCTGTGTCTCTATATATAACAGGATGGGCTGTGTCTCTATATATAACAGGATGGGCTGTGTCTCTATATATAACAGGATGGGCTGTGTCTCTATATATAACAGGATGGGCTGTGTCTCTATATATAATAGGATGGGCTGTGTCTCTATATATAACAGGATGGGCTGTGTCTCTATATATAACAGGATGGGCTGTGTCTCTATATATAACAGGATGGACTGTGTCTCTATATATAACAGGATGGGCTGTGTCTCTATATATAACAGGATGGGCTGTGTCTCTATATATAACAGGATGGGCTGTGTCTCTATATATAACAGGATGGGCTGTGTCTCTATATATAACAGGATGGGCTGTGTCTCTATATATAACAGGATGGGCTGTGTCTCTATATATAACAGGATGGGCTGTCTCTATATATAACAGGATGGGCTGTGTCTCTATATATAACAGGATGGGCTGTGTCTCTATATATAACAGGATGGGCTGTGTCTCTATATATAACAGGATGGGCTGTGTCTCTATATATAATAGGATGGATGGGCTGTGTCTCTATATATAATAGGATGGATGGGCTGTGTCTCTATATATAATAGGATGGGCTGTGTCTCTATATATAATAGGATGGGCTGTGTCTCTATATATAACAGGATGGGCTGTGTCTCTATATATAACAGGATGGGCTGTGTCTCTATATATAACAGGATGGGCTGTGTCTCTATATATAACAGGATGGGCTGTGTCTCTATATATAACAGGATGAGCTGTGTCTCTATATATAACAGGATGGGCTGTGTCTCTATATATAATAGGATGGATGGGCTGTGTCTCTATATATAATAGGATGGGCTGTGTCTCTATATATAATAGGATGGGCTGTGTCTCTATATATAACAGGATGGGCTGTGTCTCTATATAAAACAGGATGGGCTGTGTCTCTATATATAACAGGATGGGCTGTGTCTCTATATATAACAGGATGGGCTGTGTCTCTATATATAACAGGATGAGCTGTGTCTCTATATATAACAGGATGGATGGGCTGTGTCTCTATATATAACAGGATGGGCTGTGTCTCTATATATAACAGGATGGGCTGTGTCTCTATATATAACAGGATGGGCTGTGTCTCTATATATAACAGGATGGGCTGTGTCTCTATATATAACAGGATGGGCTGTGTCTCTATATATAACAGGATGGACTGTGTCTCTATATATAACAGGATGGGCTGTGTCTCTATATATAACAGGATGGACTGTGTCTCTATATATAACAGGATGGGCTGTGTCTCTATATATAACAGGATGGGCTGTGTCTCTATATATAACAGGATGGGCTGTGTCTCTATATATAACAGGATGGATGGGCTGTGTCTCTATATATAACAGGATGGGCTGTGTCTCTATATATAATAGGATGGGCTGTGTCTCTATATATAACAGGATGGGCTGTGTCTCTATATATAACAGGATGGGCTGTGTCTCTATATATAACAGGATGGGCTGTGTCTCTATATATAACAGGATGGGCTGTGTCTCTATATATAACAGGATGGGCTGTGTCTCTATATATAACAGGATGGGCTGTGTCTCTATATATAACAGGATGGGCTGTGTCTCTATATATAACAGGATGGGCTGTGTCTCTATATATAACAGGATGGGCTGTGTCTCTATATATAACAGGATGGGCTGTGTCTCTATATATAACAGGATGGGCTGTGTCTCTGTATATAACAGGATGGGCTGTGTCTCTATATATAACAGGATGGGCTGTGTCTCTATATATAACAGGATGGACTGTGTCTCTATATATAACAGGATGGACTGTGTCTCTATATATAACAGGATGGGCTGTGTCTCTATATATAACAGGATGGGCTGTGTCTCTATATATAACAGGATGGGCTGTGTCTCTGTATATAATAGGATGGGCTGTGTCTCTATATATAACAGGATGGGCAGTGTCTCTATATATAACAGGATGGGCTGTGTCTCTATATATAACAGGATGGGCTGTGTCTCTATATATAACAGGATGGGCTGTGTCTCTATATATAACAGGATGGGCTGTGTCTCTATATATAACAGGATGGGCTGTGTCTCTATATATAACAGGATGGGCTGTGTCTCTATATATAACAGGATGGATTGGCTGTGTCTCTATATATAACAGGATGGGCTGTGTCTCTATATATAATAGGATGGGCTGTGCCTCTATATATAACAGGATGGATGGGCTGTGTCTCTATATATAACAGGATGGGCTGTGTCTCTATATATAACAGGATGGGCTGTGTCTCTATATATAACAGGATGGGCTGTGTCTCTATATATAATAGGATGGGCTGTGTCTCTATATATAACAGGATGGGCTGTGTCTCTATATATAACAGGATGGGCTGTGTCTCTATATATAACAGGATGGACTGTGTCTCTATATATAACAGGATGGGCTGTGTCTCTATATATAACAGGATGGGCTGTGTCTCTATATATAACAGGATGGGCTGTGTCTCTATATATAACAGGATGGGCTGTGTCTCTATATATAACAGGATGGGCTGTGTCTCTATATATAACAGGATGGGCTGTGTCTCTATATATAACAGGATGGGCTGTCTCTATATATAACAGGATGGGCTGTGTCTCTATATATAACAGGATGGGCTGTGTCTCTATATATAACAGGATGGGCTGTGTCTCTATATATAACAGGATGGGCTGTGTCTCTATATATAATAGGATGGATGGGCTGTGTCTCTATATATAATAGGATGGGCTGTGTCTCTATATATAATAGGATGGGCTGTGTCTCTATATATAACAGGATGGGCTGTGTCTCTATATATAACAGGATGGGCTGTGTCTCTATATATAACAGGATGGGCTGTGTCTCTATATATAACAGGATGGGCTGTGTCTCTATATATAACAGGATGGGCTGTGTCTCTATATATAACAGGATGGGCTGTGTCTCTATATATAACAGGATGGGCTGTGTCTCTATATATAACAGGATGGGCTGTGTCTCTATATATAACAGGATGAGCTGTGTCTCTATATATAACAGGATGGATGGGCTGTGTCTCTATATATAACAGGATGGGCTGTGTCTCTATATATAACAGGATGGGCTGTGTCTCTATATATAACAGGATGGGCTGTGTCTCTATATATAACAGGATGGGCTGTGTCTCTATATATAACAGGATGGGCTGTGTCTCTATATATAACAGGATGGGCTGTGTCTCTATATATAACAGGATGGACTGTGTCTCTATATATAACAGGATGGGCTGTGTCTCTATATATAACAGGATGGACTGTGTCTCTATATATAACAGGATGGGCTGTGTCTCTATATATAACAGGATGGGCTGTGTCTCTATATATAACAGGATGGGCTGTGTCTCTATATATAACAGGATGGATGGGCTGTGTCTCTATATATAACAGGATGGGCTGTGTCTCTATATATAATAGGATGGGCTGTGTCTCTATATATAACAGGATGGGCTGTGTCTCTATATATAACAGGATGGGCTGTGTCTCTATATATAACAGGATGGGCTGTGTCTCTATATATAACAGGATGGGCTGTGTCTCTATATATAACAGGATGGGCTGTGTCTCTATATATAACAGGATGGGCTGTGTCTCTATATATAACAGGATGGGCTGTGTCTCTATATATAACAGGATGGGCTGTGTCTCTATATATAACAGGATGGGCTGTGTCTCTATATATAACAGGATGGGCTGTGTCTCTATATATAATAGGATGGGCTGTGTCTCTATATATAATAGGATGGACTGTGTCTCTATATATAACAGGATGGGCTGTGTCTCTATATATAACAGGATGGGCTGTGTCTCTATATATAACAGGATGGGCTGTGTCTCTATATATAACAGGATGGGCTGTGTCTCTATATATAACAGGATGGGCTGTGTCTCTATATATAACAGGATGGGCTGTGTCTCTATATATAACAGGATGGGCTGTGTCTCTATATATAACAGGATGGGCTGTGTCTCTATATATAACAGGATGGACTGTGTCTCTATATATAACAGGATGGGCTGTGTCTCTATATATAACAGGATGGGCTGTGTCTCTATATATAACAGGATGGGCTGTGTCTCTATATATAACAGGATGGGCTGTGTCTCTATATATAACAGGATGGGCTGTGTCTCTATATATAACAGGATGGGCTGTCTCTATATATAACAGGATGGGCTGTGTCTCTATATATAACAGGATGGGCTGTGTCTCTATATATAACAGGATGGGCTGTGTCTCTATATATAACAGGATGGGCTGTGTCTCTATATATAATAGGATGGATGGGCTGTGTCTCTATATATAATAGGATGGGCTGTGTCTCTATATATAATAGGATGGGCTGTGTCTCTATATATAATAGGATGGGCTGTGTCTCTATATATAACAGGATGGGCTGTGTCTCTATATATAACAGGATGGGCTGTGTCTCTATATATAACAGGATGGGCTGTGTCTCTATATATAACAGGATGGGCTGTGTCTCTATATATAACAGGATGGGCTGTGTCTCTATATATAACAGGATGGGCTGTGTCTCTATATATAACAGGATGGGCTGTGTCTCTATATATAACAGGATGGGCTGTGTCTCTATATATAACAGGATGAGCTGTGTCTCTATATATAACAGGATGGATGGGCTGTGTCTCTATATATAACAGGATGGGCTGTGTCTCTATATATAACAGGATGGGCTGTGTCTCTATATATAACAGGATGGGCTGTGTCTCTATATATAACAGGATGGGCTGTGTCTCTATATATAACAGGATGGGCTGTGTCTCTATATATAACAGGATGGGCTGTGTCTCTATATATAACAGGATGGGCTGTGTCTCTATATATAACAGGATGGACTGTGTCTCTATATATAACAGGATGGGCTGTGTCTCTATATATAACAGGATGGACTGTGTCTCTATATATAACAGGATGGGCTGTGTCTCTATATATAACAGGATGGGCTGTGTCTCTATATATAACAGGATGGGCTGTGTCTCTATATATAACAGGATGGATGGGCTGTGTCTCTATATATAACAGGATGGGCTGTGTCTCTATATATAATAGGATGGGCTGTGTCTCTATATATAACAGGATGGGCTGTGTCTCTATATATAACAGGATGGGCTGTGTCTCTATATATAACAGGATGGGCTGTGTCTCTATATATAACAGGATGGGCTGTGTCTCTATATATAACAGGATGGGCTGTGTCTCTATATATAACAGGATGGGCTGTGTCTCTATATATAACAGGATGGGCTGTGTCTCTATATATAACAGGATGGGCTGTGTCTCTATATATAACAGGATGGGCTGTGTCTCTATATATAACAGGATGGGCTGTGTCTCTGTATATAACAGGATGGGCTGTGTCTCTATATATAACAGGATGGGCTGTGTCTCTATATATAACAGGATGGACTGTGTCTCTATATATAACAGGATGGACTGTGTCTCTATATATAACAGGATGGGCTGTGTCTCTATATATAACAGGATGGGCTGTGTCTCTATATATAACAGGATGGGCTGTGTCTCTATATATAATAGGATGGGCTGTGTCTCTATATATAACAGGATGGGCAGTGTCTCTATATATAACAGGATGGGCTGTGTCTCTATATATAACAGGATGGGCTGTGTCTCTATATATAACAGGATGGGCTGTGTCTCTATATATAACAGGATGGGCTGTGTCTCTATATATAACAGGATGGGCTGTGTCTCTATATATAACAGGATGGGCTGTGTCTCTATATATAACAGGATGGGCTGTGTCTCTATATATAACGGGATGGATGGGCTGTGTCTCTATATATAACAGGATGGGCTGTGTCTCTATATATAATAGGATGGGCTGTGCCTCTATATATAACAGGATGGATGGGCTGTGTCTCTATATATAACAGGATGGGCTGTGTCTCTATATATAACAGGATGGGCTGTGTCTCTATATATAACAGGATGGGCTGTGTCTCTATATATAATAGGATGGGCTGTGTCTCTATATATAACAGGATGGGCTGTGTCTCTATATATAACAGGATGGGCTGTGTCTCTATATATAACAGGATGGACTGTGTCTCTATATATAACAGGATGGGCTGTGTCTCTATATATAACAGGATGGGCTGTGTCTCTATATATAACAGGATGGGCTGTGTCTCTATATATAACAGGATGGGCTGTGTCTCTATATATAACAGGATGGGCTGTGTCTCTATATATAACAGGATGGGCTGTGTCTCTATATATAACAGGATGGGCTGTCTCTATATATAACAGGATGGGCTGTGTCTCTATATATAACAGGATGGGCTGTGTCTCTATATATAACAGGATGGGCTGTGTCTCTATATATAACAGGATGGGCTGTGTCTCTATATATAATAGGATGGATGGGCTGTGTCTCTATATATAATAGGATGGGCTGTGTCTCTATATATAATAGGATGGGCTGTGTCTCTATATATAATAGGATGGGCTGTGTCTCTATATATAACAGGATGGGCTGTGTCTCTATATATAACAGGATGGGCTGTGTCTCTATATATAACAGGATGGGCTGTGTCTCTATATATAACAGGATGGGCTGTGTCTCTATATATAACAGGATGGGCTGTGTCTCTATATATAACAGGATGGGCTGTGTCTCTATATATAACAGGATGGGCTGTGTCTCTATATATAACAGGATGGGCTGTGTCTCTATATATAACAGGATGAGCTGTGTCTCTATATATAACAGGATGGATGGGCTGTGTCTCTATATATAACAGGATGGGCTGTGTCTCTATATATAACAGGATGGGCTGTGTCTCTATATATAACAGGATGGGCTGTGTCTCTATATATAACAGGATGGGCTGTGTCTCTATATATAACAGGATGGGCTGTGTCTCTATATATAACAGGATGGGCTGTGTCTCTATATATAACAGGATGGACTGTGTCTCTATATATAACAGGATGGGCTGTGTCTCTATATATAACAGGATGGACTGTGTCTCTATATATAACAGGATGGGCTGTGTCTCTATATATAACAGGATGGGCTGTGTCTCTATATATAACAGGATGGGCTGTGTCTCTATATATAACAGGATGGATGGGCTGTGTCTCTATATATAACAGGATGGGCTGTGTCTCTATATATAATAGGATGGGCTGTGTCTCTATATATAACAGGATGGGCTGTGTCTCTATATATAACAGGATGGGCTGTGTCTCTATATATAACAGGATGGGCTGTGTCTCTATATATAACAGGATGGGCTGTGTCTCTATATATAACAGGATGGGCTGTGTCTCTATATATAACAGGATGGGCTGTGTCTCTATATATAACAGGATGGACTGTGTCTCTATATATAACAGGATGGGCTGTGTCTCTATATATAACAGGATGGACTGTGTCTCTATATATAACAGGATGGGCTGTGTCTCTATATATAACAGGATGGGCTGTGTCTCTATATATAACAGGATGGGCTGTGTCTCTATATATAACAGGATGGATGGGCTGTGTCTCTATATATAACAGGATGGGCTGTGTCTCTATATATAATAGGATGGGCTGTGTCTCTATATATAACAGGATGGGCTGTGTCTCTATATATAACAGGATGGGCTGTGTCTCTATATATAACAGGATGGGCTGTGTCTCTATATATAACAGGATGGGCTGTGTCTCTATATATAACAGGATGGGCTGTGTCTCTATATATAACAGGATGGGCTGTGTCTCTATATATAACAGGATGGGCTGTGTCTCTATATATAACAGGATGGGCTGTGTCTCTATATATAACAGGATGGGCTGTGTCTCTATATATAACAGGATGGGCTGTGTCTCTATATATAACAGGATGGGCTGTGTCTCTGTATATAACAGGATGGGCTGTGTCTCTATATATAACAGGATGGGCTGTGTCTCTATATATAACAGGATGGACTGTGTCTCTATATATAACAGGATGGACTGTGTCTCTATATATAACAGGATGGGCTGTGTCTCTATATATAACAGGATGGGCTGTGTCTCTATATATAACAGGATGGGCTGTGTCTCTATATATAACAGGATGGGCTGTGTCTCTATATATAACAGGATGGGCTGTGTCTCTATATATAACAGGATGGGCTGTGTCTCTATATATAACAGGATGGGCTGTGTCTCTATATATAACAGGATGGTCTGTGTCTCTATATATAACAGGATGGGCTGTGTCTCTATATATAACAGGATGGGCTGTGTCTCTATATATAACAGGATGGGCTGTGTCTCTATATATAACAGGATGGATGGGCTGTGTCTCTATATATAACAGGATGGGCTGTGTCTCTATATATAATAGGATGGGCTGTGCCTCTATATATAACAGGATGGATGGGCTGTGTCTCTATATATAACAGGATGGGCTGTGTCTCTATATATAACAGGATGGGCTGTGTCTCTATATATAACAGGATGGGCTGTGTCTCTATATATAATAGGATGGGCTGTGTCTCTATATATAACAGGATGGGCTGTGTCTCTATATATAACAGGATGGGCTGTGTCTCTATATATAACAGGATGGGCTGTGTCTCTATATATAACAGGATGGGCTGTGTCTCTATATATAACAGGATGGGCTGTGTCTCTATATATAACAGGATGGGCTGTGTCTCTATATATAACAGGATGGGCTGTGTCTCTATATATAACAGGATGGGCTGTGTCTCTATATATAACAGGATGAGCTGTGTCTCTATATATAACAGGATGGATGGGCTGTGTCTCTATATATAACAGGATGGGCTGTGTCTCTATATATAACAGGATGGGCTGTGTCTCTATATATAACAGGATGGGCTGTGTCTCTATATATAACAGGATGGGCTGTGTCTCTATATATAACAGGATGGGCTGTGTCTCTATATATAACAGGATGGGCTGTGTCTCTATATATAACAGGATGGACTGTGTCTCTATATATAACAGGATGGGCTGTGTCTCTATATATAACAGGATGGACTGTGTCTCTATATATAACAGGATGGGCTGTGTCTCTATATATAACAGGATGGGCTGTGTCTCTATATATAACAGGATGGGCTGTGTCTCTATATATAACAGGATGGATGGGCTGTGTCTCTATATATAACAGGATGGGCTGTGTCTCTATATATAATAGGATGGGCTGTGTCTCTATATATAACAGGATGGGCTGTGTCTCTATATATAACAGGATGGGCTGTGTCTCTATATATAACAGGATGGGCTGTGTCTCTATATATAACAGGATGGGCTGTGTCTCTATATATAACAGGATGGGCTGTGTCTCTATATATAACAGGATGGGCTGTGTCTCTATATATAACAGGATGGGCTGTGTCTCTATATATAACAGGATGGGCTGTGTCTCTATATATAACAGGATGGGCTGTGTCTCTATATATAACAGGATGGGCTGTGTCTCTATATATAACAGGATGGGCTGTGTCTCTGTATATAACAGGATGGGCTGTGTCTCTATATATAACAGGATGGGCTGTGTCTCTATATATAACAGGATGGACTGTGTCTCTATATATAACAGGATGGACTGTGTCTCTATATATAACAGGATGGGCTGTGTCTCTATATATAACAGGATGGGCTGTGTCTCTATATATAACAGGATGGGCTGTGTCTCTATATATAATAGGATGGGCTGTGTCTCTATATATAACAGGATGGGCTGTGTCTCTATATATAACAGGATGGGCTGTGTCTCTATATATAACAGGATGGGCTGTGTCTCTATATATAACAGGATGGGCTGTGTCTCTATATATAACAGGATGGGCTGTGTCTCTATATATAACAGGATGGGCTGTGTCTCTATATATAACAGGATGGGCTGTGTCTCTATATATAACAGGATGGATGGGCTGTGTCTCTATATATAACAGGATGGGCTGTGTCTCTATATATAATAGGATGGGCTGTGCCTCTATATATAACAGGATGGATGGGCTGTGTCTCTATATATAACAGGATGGGCTGTGTCTCTATATATAACAGGATGGGCTGTGTCTCTATATATAACAGGATGGGCTGTGTCTCTATATATAATAGGATGGGCTGTGTCTCTATATATAACAGGATGGATGGGCTGTGTCTCTATATATAACAGGATGGGCTGTGTCTCTATATATAACAGGATGGGCTGTGTCTCTATATATAACAGGATGGATGGGCTGTGTCTCTATATATAACAGGATGGGCTGTGTCTCTATATATAATAGGATGGGCTGTGCCTCTATATATAACAGGATGGGCTGTGTCTCTATATATAACAGGATGGGCTGTGTCTCTATATATAACAGGATGGGCTGTGTCTCTATATATAACAGGATGGGCTGTGTCTCTATATATAACAGGATGGGCTGTGCCTCTATATATAACAGGATGGGCTGTGTCTCTATATATAACAGGATGGGCTCTGTCTCTATATATAATAGGATGGGCTGTGTCTCTATATATAACAGGATGGGCTGTGTCTCTATATATAACAGGATGGGCTGTGTCTCTATATATAACAGGATGGGCTGTGTCTCTATATATAACAGGATGGGCTGTGTCTCTATATATAACAGGATGGGCTGTGTCTCTATATATAACAGGATGGGCTTTGTCTCTATATATAATAGGATGGGCTGTGTCTCTATATATAACAGGATGGGCTGTGTCTCTATATATAACAGGATGGGCTGTGTCTCTATATATAACAGGATGGGCTGTGTCTCTATATATAACAGGATGGGCTGTGTCTCTATATATAACAGGATGGGCTGTGTCTCTATATATAATAGGATGGGCTGTGTCTCTATATATAACAGGATGGGCTGTGTCTCTATATATAACAGGATGGGCTGTGTCTCTATATATAATAGGATGGGCTGTGTCTCTATATATAACAGGATGGGCTGTGTCTCTATATATAACAGGATGGGCTGTGTCTCTATATATAACAGGATGGGCTGTGTCTCTATATATAACAGGATGGGCTGTGTCTCTATATATAACAGGATGGGCTGTGTCTCTATATATAATAGGATGGGCTGTGTCTCTATATATAATAGGATGGGCTGTGTCTCTATATATAACAGGAAGGGCTGTGTCTCTATATATAACAGGATGGGCTGTGTCTCTATATATAACAGGATGGGCTGTGTCTCTATATATAACAGGATGGGCTGTGTCTCTATATATAACAGGATGGGCTGTGTCTCTATATATAACAGGATGGGCTGTGTCTCTATATATAACAGGATGAGCTGTGTCTCTATATATAACAGGATGGGCTGTGTCTCTATATATAACAGGATGGACTGTGTCTCTATATATAATAGGATGGGCTGTGTCTCTATATATAACAGGATGGGCTGTGTCTCTATATATAATAGGATGGGCTGTGTCTCTATATATAATAGGATGGGCTGTGTCTCTATATATAACAGGATGGGCTGTGTCTATATATAACATGATGGGCTGTTTCTCTATATATAACAGGATGGGCTGTGTCTCTATAATAGGATGGGCTGTGCCTCTATATATAATAGGATGGGCTGTGTCTCTATATATAACAGGATGGGCTGTGTCTCTATATATAACAGGATGGGCTGTGTCTCTATATATAACAGGATGGGCTGTGTCTCTATATATAATAGGATGGACTGTGTCTCTATATATAACAGGATGGGCTGTGTCTCTATATATAACAGGATGGGCTGTGTCTCTATATATAACAGGATGGGCTGTGTCTCTATATGTAACAGGATGGGCTGTGTCTCTATATATAATAGGATGGGCTGTGTCTCTATATATAACAGGATGGGCTGTGTCTCTATATATAACAGGATGGGCTGTGTCTCTATATATAACAGGATGGGCTGTGTCTCTATATATAACAGGATGGGCTGTGTCTCTATATATAACAGGATGGGCTGTGTCTCTATATATAACAGGATGGGCTGTGTCTCTATATATAACAGGATGGGCTGTGTCTCTATATATAACAGGATGGGCTGTGTCTCTATATATAATAGGATGGGCTGTGTCTCTATATATAACAGGATGGGCTGTGTCTCTATATATAACAGGATGGGCTGTGTCTCTATATATAATAGGATGGGCTGTGTCTCTATATATAACAGGATGGGCTGTGTCTCTATATATAACAGGATGGGCTGTGTCTCTATATATAACAGGATGGGCTGTGTCTCTATATATAATAGGATGGGCTGTGTCTCTATATATAACAGGATGGGCTGTGTCTCTATATATAATAGGATGGGCTGTGTCTCTATATATAACAGGATGGGCTGTGTCTCTATATATAACAGGATGGGCTGTGTCTCTATATATAACAGGATGGGCTGTGTCTCTATATATAACAGGATGGGCTGTGTCTCTATATATAACAGGATGGGCTGTGCCTCTATATATAACAGGATGGATGGGCTGTGTCTCTATATATAACAGGATGGGCTGTGTCTCTATATATAACAGGATGGGCTGTGTCTCTATATATAACAGGATGGGCTGTGTCTCTATATATAATAGGATGGGCTGTGTCTCTATATATAACAGGATGGGCTGTGTCTCTATATATAACAGGATGAGCTGTGTCTCTATATATAACAGGATGGGCTGTGTCTCTATATATAACAGGATGGGCTGTGTCTCTATATATAACAGGATGGGCTGTGTCTCTATATATAACAGGATGGGCTTTGTCTCTATATATAATAGGATGGGCTGTGTCTCTATATATAACAGGATGGGCTGTGTCTCTATATATAACAGGATGGGCTGTGTCTCTATATATAACAGGATGGGCTGTGTCTCTATATATAACAGGATGGGCTGTGTCTCTATATATAACAGGATGGGCTGTGTCTCTATATATAACAGGATGAGCTGTGTCTCTATATATAACAGGATGGGCTGTGTCTCTATATATAACAGGATGGACTGTGTCTCTATATATAATAGGATGGGCTGTGTCTCTATATATAACAGGATGGGCTGTGTCTCTATATATAATAGGATGGGCTGTGTCTCTATATATAATAGGATGGGCTGTGTCTCTATATATAACAGGATGGGCTGTGTCTATATATAACATGATGGGCTGTTTCTCTATATATAACAGGATGGGCTGTGTCTCTATAATAGGATGGGCTGTGCCTCTATATATAATAGGATGGGCTGTGTCTCTATATATAACAGGATGGGCTGTGTCTCTATATATAACAGGATGGGCTGTGTCTCTATATATAACAGGATGGGCTGTGTCTCTATATATAATAGGATGGACTGTGTCTCTATATATAACAGGATGGGCTGTGTCTCTATATATAACAGGATGGGCTGTGTCTCTATATATAACAGGATGGGCTGTGTCTCTATATGTAACAGGATGGGCTGTGTCTCTATATATAATAGGATGGGCTGTGTCTCTATATATAACAGGATGGGCTGTGTCTCTATATATAACAGGAAGGGCTGTGTCTCTATATATAACAGGATGGGCTGTGTCTCTATATATAACAGGATGGGCTGTGTCTCTATATATAACAGGATGGGCTGTGTCTCTATATATAACAGGATGGGCTGTGTCTCTATATATAACAGGATGGGCTGTGTCTCTATATATAACAGGATGGGCTGTGTCTCTATATATAACAGGATGGGCTGTGTCTCTATATATAACAGGATGGACTGTGTCTCTATATATAACAGGATGGGCTGTGTCTCTATATATAACAGGATGGGCTGTGTCTCTATATATAATAGGATGGGCTGTGTCTCTATATATAATAGGATGGGCTGTGTCTCTATATATAACAGGATGGGCTGTGTCTATATATAACATGATGGGCTGTTTCTCTATATATAACAGGATGGGCTGTGTCTCTATAATAGGATGGGCTGTGCCTCTATATATAATAGGATGGGCTGTGTCTCTATATATAACAGGATGGGCTGTGTCTCTATATATAACAGGATGGGCTGTGTCTCTATATATAACAGGATGGGCTGTGTCTCTATATATAATAGGATGGACTGTGTCTCTATATATAACAGGATGGGCTGTGTCTCTATATATAACAGGATGGGCTGTGTCTCTATATATAACAGGATGGGCTGTGTCTCTATATGTAACAGGATGGGCTGTGTCTCTATATATAATAGGATGGGCTGTGTCTCTATATATAACAGGATGGGCTGTGTCTCTATATATAACAGGATGGGCTGTGTCTCTATATATAACAGGATGGGCTGTGTCTCTATATATAACAGGATGGGCTGTGTCTCTATATATAACAGGATGGGCTGTGTCTCTATATATAACAGGATGGGCTGTGTCTCTATATATAACAGGATGGGCTGTGTCTCTATATATAACAGGATGGGCTGTGTCTCTATATATAATAGGATGGGCTGTGTCTCTATATATAACAGGATGGGCTGTGTCTCTATATATAACAGGATGGGCTGTGTCTCTATATATAATAGGATGGGCTGTGTCTCTATATATAACAGGATGGGCTGTGTCTCTATATATAACAGGATGGGCTGTGTCTCTATATATAACAGGATGGGCTGTGTCTCTATATATAATAGGATGGGCTGTGTCTCTATATATAACAGGATGGGCTGTGTCTCTATATATAATAGGATGGGCTGTGTCTCTATATATAACAGGATGGGCTGTGTCTCTATATATAACAGGATGGGCTGTGTCTCTATATATAACAGGATGGGCTGTGTCTCTATATATAACAGGATGGGCTGTGTCTCTATATATAACAGGATGGGCTGTGCCTCTATATATAACAGGATGGATGGGCTGTGTCTCTATATATAACAGGATGGGCTGTGTCTCTATATATAACAGGATGGGCTGTGTCTCTATATATAACAGGATGGGCTGTGTCTCTATATATAATAGGATGGGCTGTGTCTCTATATATAACAGGATGGGCTGTGTCTCTATATATAACAGGATGAGCTGTGTCTCTATATATAACAGGATGGGCTGTGTCTCTATATATAACAGGATGGGCTGTGTCTCTATATATAACAGGATGGGCTGTGTCTCTATATATAACAGGATGGGCTTTGTCTCTATATATAATAGGATGGGCTGTGTCTCTATATATAACAGGATGGGCTGTGTCTCTATATATAACAGGATGGGCTGTGTCTCTATATATAACAGGATGGGCTGTGTCTCTATATATAACAGGATGGGCTGTGTCTCTATATATAACAGGATGGGCTGTGTCTCTATATATAATAGGATGGGCTGTGTCTCTATATATAACAGGATGGGCTGTGTCTCTATATATAACAGGATGGGCTGTGTCTCTATATATAATAGGATGGGCTGTGTCTCTATATATAACAGGATGGGCTGTGTCTCTATATATAACAGGATGGGCTGTGCCTCTATATATAACAGGATGGGCTGTGTCTCTATATATAACAGGATGGGCTGTGTCTCTATATATAACAGGATGGGCTGTGTCTCTATATATAATAGGATGGACTGTGTCTCTATATATAACAGGATGGGCTCTGTCTCTATATATAACAGGATGGGCTGTGTCTCTATATATAACAGGATGGGCTGTGTCTCTATATGTAACAGGATGGGCTGTGTCTCTATATATAATAGGATGGGCTGTGTCTCTATATATAACAGGATGGGCTGTGTCTCTATATATAACAGGATGGGCTGTGTCTCTATATATAACAGGATGGGCTGTGTCTCTATATATAACAGGATGGGCTGTGTCTCTATATATAACAGGATGGGCTGTGTCTCTATATATAACAGGATGGGCTGTGTCTCTATATATAACAGGATGGGCTGTGTCTCTATATATAACAGGATGGGCTGTGTCTCTATATATAATAGGATGGGCTGTGTCTCTATATATAACAGGATGGGCTGTGTCTCTATATATAACAGGATGGGCTGTGTCTCTATATATAATAGGATGGGCTGTGTCTCTATATATAACAGGATGGGCTGTGTCTCTATATATAACAGGATGGGCTGTGTCTCTATATATAACAGGATGGGCTGTGTCTCTATATATAATAGGATGGGCTGTGTCTCTATATATAACAGGATGGGCTGTGTCTCTATATATAATAGGATGGGCTGTGTCTCTATATATAACAGGATGGGCTGTGTCTCTATATATAACAGGATGGGCTGTGTCTCTATATATAACAGGATGGGCTGTGTCTCTATATATAACAGGATGGGCTGTGTCTCTATATATAACAGGATGGGCTGTGCCTCTATATATAACAGGATGGATGGGCTGTGTCTCTATATATAACAGGATGGGCTGTGTCTCTATATATAACAGGATGGGCTGTGTCTCTATATATAACAGGATGGGCTGTGTCTCTATATATAACAGGATGGGCTGTGTCTCTATATATAACAGGATGGGCTGTGTCTCTATATATAACAGGATGAGCTGTGTCTCTATATATAACAGGATGGGCTGTGTCTCTATATATAACAGGATGGGCTGTGTCTCTATATATAACAGGATGGGCTGTGTCTCTATATATAACAGGATGGGCTTTGTCTCTATATATAATAGGATGGGCTGTGTCTCTATATATAACAGGATGGGCTGTGTCTCTATATATAACAGGATGGGCTGTGTCTCTATATATAACAGGATGGGCTGTGTCTCTATATATAACAGGATGGGCTGTGTCTCTATATATAACAGGATGGGCTGTGTCTCTATATATAATAGGATGGGCTGTGTCTCTATATATAACAGGATGGGCTGTGTCTCTATATATAACAGGATGGGCTGTGTCTCTATATATAATAGGATGGGCTGTGTCTCTATATATAACAGGATGGGCTGTGTCTCTATATATAACAGGATGGGCTGTGCCTCTATATATAACAGGATGGGCTGTGTCTCTATATATAACAGGATGGGCTGTGTCTCTATATATAACAGGATGGGCTGTGTCTCTATATATAATAGGATGGGCTGTGTCTCTATATATAATAGGATGGGCTGTGTCTCTATATATAACAGGATGGGCTGTGTCTCTATATATAACAGGATGGGCTGTGTCTCTATATATAACAGGATGGGCTGTGTCTCTATATATAACAGGATGGGCTGTGTCTCTATATATAACAGGATGGGCTGTGTCTCTATATATAACAGGATGGGCTGTGTCTCTATATATAACAGGATGAGCTGTGTCTCTATATATAACAGGATGGGCTGTGTCTCTATATATAACAGGATGGACTGTGTCTCTATATATAATAGGATGGGCTGTGTCTCTATATATAACAGGATGGGCTGTGTCTCTATATATAATAGGATGGGCTGTGTCTCTATATATAATAGGATGGGCTGTGTCTCTATATATAACAGGATGGGCTGTGTCTATATATAACATGATGGGCTGTTTCTCTATATATAACAGGATGGGCTGTGTCTCTATAATAGGATGGGCTGTGCCTCTATATATAATAGGATGGGCTGTGTCTCTATATATAACAGGATGGGCTGTGTCTCTATATATAACAGGATGGGCTGTGTCTCTATATATAACAGGATGGGCTGTGTCTCTATATATAATAGGATGGACTGTGTCTCTATATATAACAGGATGGGCTGTGTCTCTATATATAACAGGATGGGCTGTGTCTCTATATATAACAGGATGGGCTGTGTCTCTATATATAACAGGATGGGCTGTGTCTCTATATATAATAGGATGGGCTGTGTCTCTATATATAACAGGATGGGCTGTGTCTCTATATATAACAGGATGGGCTGTGTCTCTATATATAACAGGATGGGCTGTGTCTCTATATATAACAGGATGGGCTGTGTCTCTATATATAACAGGATGGGCTGTGTCTCTATATATAACAGGATGGGCTGTGTCTCTATATATAACAGGATGGGCTGTGTCTCTATATATAACAGGATGGGCTGTGTCTCTATATATAATAGGATGGGCTGTGTCTCTATATATAACAGGATGGGCTGTGTCTCTATATATAACAGGATGGGCTGTGTCTCTATATATAATAGGATGGGCTGTGTCTCTATATATAACAGGATGGGCTGTGTCTCTATATATAACAGGATGGGCTGTGTCTCTATATATAACAGGATGGGCTGTGTCTCTATATATAATAGGATGGGCTGTGTCTCTATATATAACAGGATGGGCTGTGTCTCTATATATAATAGGATGGGCTGTGTCTCTATATATAACAGGATGGGCTGTGTCTCTATATATAACAGGATGGGCTGTGTCTCTATATATAACAGGATGGGCTGTGTCTCTATATATAACAGGATGGGCTGTGTCTCTATATATAACAGGATGGGCTGTGCCTCTATATATAACAGGATGGATGGGCTGTGTCTCTATATATAACAGGATGGGCTGTGTCTCTATATATAACAGGATGGGCTGTGTCTCTATATATAACAGGATGGGCTGTGTCTCTATATATAACAGGATGGGCTGTGTCTCTATATATAACAGGATGGGCTGTGTCTCTATATATAACAGGATGAGCTGTGTCTCTATATATAACAGGATGGGCTGTGTCTCTATATATAACAGGATGGACTGTGTCTCTATATATAATAGGATGGGCTGTGTCTCTATATATAACAGGATGGGCTGTGTCTCTATATATAATAGGATGGGCTGTGTCTCTATATATAATAGGATGGGCTGTGTCTCTATATATAACAGGATGGGCTGTGTCTCTATATATAACATGATGGGCTGTTTCTCTATATATAACAGGATGGGCTGTGTCTCTATAATAGGATGGGCTGTGCCTCTATATATAATAGGATAGGCTGTGTCTCTATATATAACAGGATGGGCTGTGTCTCTATATATAACAGGATGGGCTGTGTCTCTATATATAACAGGATGGGCTGTGTCTCTATATATAATAGGATGGACTGTGTCTCTATATATAACAGGATGGGCTGTGTCTCTATATATAACAGGATGGGCTGTGTCTCTATATATAACAGGATGGGCTGTGTCTCTATATATAACAGGATGGGCTGTGTCTCTATATATAATAGGATGGGCTGTGTCTCTATATATAACAGGATGGGCTGTGTCTCTATATATAACAGGATGGGCTGTGTCTCTATATATAACAGGATGGGCTGTGTCTCTATATATAACAGGATGGGCTGTGTCTCTATATATAACAGGATGGGCTGTGTCTCTATATATAACAGGATGGGCTGTGTCTCTATATATAACAGGATGGGCTGTGTCTCTATATATAACAGGATGGGCTGTGTCTCTATATATAATAGGATGGGCTGTGTCTCTATATATAACAGGATGGGCTGTGTCTCTATATATAACAGGATGGGCTGTGTCTCTATATATAATAGGATGGGCTGTGTCTCTATATATAACAGGATGGGCTGTGTCTCTATATATAACAGGATGGGCTGTGTCTCTATATATAACAGGATGGGCTGTGTCTCTATATATAATAGGATGGGCTGTGTCTCTATATATAACAGGATGGGCTGTGTCTCTATATATAATAGGATGGGCTGTGTCTCTATATATAACAGGATGGGCTGTGTCTCTATATATAACAGGATGGGCTGTGTCTCTATATATAACAGGATGGGCTGTGTCTCTATATATAACAGGATGGGCTGTGTCTCTATATATAACAGGATGGGCTGTGCCTCTATATATAACAGGATGGATGGGCTGTGTCTCTATATATAACAGGATGGGCTGTGTCTCTATATATAACAGGATGGGCTGTGTCTCTATATATAACAGGATGGGCTGTGTCTCTATATATAACAGGATGGGCTGTGTCTCTATATATAACAGGATGGGCTGTGTCTCTATATATAACAGGATGGGCTGTGTCTCTATATATAACAGGATGGGCTGTGCCTCTATATATAACAGGATGGGCTGTGTCTCTATATATAATAGGATGGGCTGTGTCTCTATATATAACAGGATGGGCTGTGTCTCTATATATAATAGGATGGGCTGTGTCTCTATATATAACAGGATGGGCTGTGTCTCTATATATAACAGGATGGGCTGTGTCTCTATATATAATAGGATGGGCTGTGTCTCTATATATAATAGGATGGGCTGTGTCTCTATATATAACAGGATGGGCTGTGTCTCTATATATAACAGGATGGATGGGCTGTGTCTCTATATATAACAGGATGGGCTGTGTCTCTATATATAACAGGATGGGCTGTGTCTCTATATATAACAGGATGGGCTGTGTCTCTATATATAACAGGATGGGCTGTGTCTCTATATATAATAGGATGGGCTGTGTCTCTATATATAACAGGATGGGCTGTGTCTCTATATATAACAGGATGGGCTGTGTCTCTATATATAACAGGATGGGCTGTGTCTCTATATATAACAGGATGGGCTGTGTCTCTATATATAATAGGATGGGCTGTGTCTCTATATATAACAGGATGGGCTGTGTCTCTATATATAACAGGATGGGCTGTGTCTCTATATATAACAGGATGGGCTGTGTCTCTATATATAATAGGATGGGCTGTGTCTCTATATATAATAGGATGGGCTGTGTCTCTATATATAACAGGATGGGCTGTGTCTCTATATATAATAGGATGGGCTGTGTCTCTATATATAATAGGATGGGCTGTGTCTCTATATATAATAGGATGGGCTGTGTCTCTATATATAACAGGATGGGCTGTGTCTCTATATATAACAGGATGGGCTGTGTCTCTATATATAACAGGATGGGCTGTGTCTCTATATATAACAGGATGGGCTGTGTCTCTATATATAACAGGATGGGCTGTGTCTCTATATATAACAGGATGGGCTGTGTCTCTATATATAACAGGATGGGCTGTGTCTCTATATATAATAGGATGGACTGTGTCTCTATATATAACAGGATGGGCTGTGTCTCTATATATAATAGGATGGGCTGTGTCTCTATATATAACAGGATGGGCTGTGTCTCTATATATAACAGGATGGGCTGTGTCTCTATATATAACAGGATGGGCTGTGTCTCTATATATAACAGGATGGGCTGTGTCTCTATATATAACAGGATGGGCTGTGTCTCTATATATAACAGGATGGGCTGTGTCTCTATATATAACAGGATGGGCTGTGTCTCTATATATAATAGGATGGGCTGTGTCTCTATATATAACAGGATGGGCTGTGTCTCTATATATAACAGGATGGGCTGTGTCTCTATATATAACAGGATGGGCTGTGTCTCTATATATAAAAGGATGGGCTGTGTCTCTATATATAACAGGATGGGCTGTGTCTCTATATATAACAGGATGGGCTGTGTCTCTATATATAACAGGATGGGCTGTGTCTCTATATATAATAGGATGGGCTGTGTCTCTATATATAACAGGATGGGCTGTGTCTCTATATATAACAGGATGGGCTGTGTCTCTATATATAACAGGATGGGCTGTGTCTCTATATATAACAGGATGGGCTGTGTCTCTATATATAACAGGATGGGCTGTGTCTCTATATATAACAGGATGGGCTGTGTCTCTATATATAACAGGATGGGCTGTGTCTCTATATATAATAGGATGGGCTGTGTCTCTATATATAACAGGATGGGCTGTGTCTCTATATATAATAGGATGGGCTGTGTCTCTATATATAACAGGATGGGCTGTGTCTCTATATATAACAGGATGGGCTGTGTCTCTATATATAACAGGATGGGCTGTGTCTCTATATATAACAGGATGGGCTGTGTCTCTATATATAACAGGATGGGCTGTGTCTCTATATATAATAGGATGGGCTGTGTCTCTATATATAACAGGATGGGCTGTGTCTCTATATATAACAGGATGGGCTGTGTCTCTATATATAATAGGATGGGCTGTGTCTCTATATATAACAGGATGGGCTGTGTCTCTATATATAACAGGATGGGCTGTGTCTCTATATATAATAGGATGGGCTGTGTCTCTATATATAACAGGATGGGCTGTGTCTCTATATATAACAGGATGGGCTGTGTCTCTATATATAACAGGATGGGCTGTGTCTCTATATATAACAGGATGGGCTGTGTCTCTATATATAATAGGATGGGCTGTGTCTCTATATATAATAGGATGGGCTGTGTCTCTATATATAATAGGATGGGCTGTGTCTCTATATATAACAGGATGGGCTGTGTCTCTATATATAATAGGATGGGCTGTGTCTCTATATATAACAGGATGGGCTGTGTCTCTATATATAATAGGATGGGCTGTGTCTCTATATATAACAGGATGGGCTGTGTCTCTATATATAATAGGATGGGCTGTGTCTCTATATATAACAGGATGGGCTGTGTCTCTATATATAATAGGATGGGCTGTGTCTCTATATATAACAGGATGGGCTGTGTCTCTATATATAACAGGATGGGCTGTGTCTCTATATATAACAGGATGGGCTGTGTCTCTATATATAATAGGATGGGCTGTGTCTCTATATATAACAGGATGGGCTGTGTCTCTATATATAATAGGATGGGCTGTGTCTCTATATATAACAGGATGGGCTGTGTCTCTATATATAACAGGATGGGCTGTGTCTCTATATATAACAGGATGGGCTGTTTCTCTATATATAACAGGATGGGCTGTGTCTCTATATATAACAGGATGGGCTGTGTCTCTATATATAACAGGATGGGCTGTGTCTCTATATATAACAGGATGGGCTGTGTCTCTATATATAACAGGATGGGCTGTGTCTCTATATATAATAGGATGGGCTGTGTCTCTATATATAACAGGATGGGCTGTGTCTCTATATATAATAGGATGGGCTGTGTCTCTATATATAACAGGATGGGCTGTGTCTATATATAACATGATGGGCTGTTTCTCTATATATAACAGGATGGGCTGTGTCTCTATAATAGGATGGGCTGTGCCTCTATATATAATAGGATGGGCTGTGTCTCTATATATAACAGGATGGGCTGTGTCTCTATATATAACAGGATGGGCTGTGTCTCTATATATAACAGGATGGGCTGTGTCTCTATATATAATAGGATGGACTGTGTCTCTATATATAACAGGATGGGCTGTGTCTCTATATATAACAGGATGGGCTGTGTCTCTATATATAACAGGATGGGCTGTGTCTCTATATGTAACAGGATGGGCTGTGTCTCTATATATAATAGGATGGGCTGTGTCTCTATATATAACAGGATGGGCTGTGTCTCTATATATAACAGGATGGGCTGTGTCTCTATATATAACAGGATGGGCTGTGTCTCTATATATAACAGGATGGGCTGTGTCTCTATATATAACAGGATGGGCTGTGTCTCTATATATAACAGGATGGGCTGTGTCTCTATATATAACAGGATGGGCTGTGTCTCTATATATAACAGGATGGGCTGTGTCTCTATATATAATAGGATGGGCTGTGTCTCTATATATAACAGGATGGGCTGTGTCTCTATATATAACAGGATGGGCTGTGTCTCTATATATAATAGGATGGGCTGTGTCTCTATATATAACAGGATGGGCTGTGTCTCTATATATAACAGGATGGGCTGTGTCTCTATATATAACAGGATGGGCTGTGTCTCTATATATAACAGGATGGGCTGTGTCTCTATATATAATAGGATGGGCTGTGTCTCTATATATAACAGGATGGGCTGTGTCTCTATATATAACAGGATGGGCTGTGTCTCTATATATAATAGGATGGGCTGTGTCTCTATATATAACAGGATGGGCTGTGTCTCTATATATAACAGGATGGGCTGTGTCTCTATATATAACAGGATGGGCTGTGTCTCTATATATAATAGGATGGACTGTGTCTCTATATATAACAGGATGGGCTGTGTCTCTATATATAACAGGATGGGCTGTGTCTCTATATATAACAGGATGGGCTGTGTCTCTATATATAACAGGATGGGCTGTGTCTCTATATATAATAGGATGGGCTGTGTCTCTATATATAACAGGATGGGCTGTGTCTCTATATATAACAGGATGGGCTGTGTCTCTATATATAATAGGATGGGCTGTGTCTCTATATATAACAGGATGGGCTGTGTCTCTATATATAACAGGATGGGCTGTGTCTCTATATATAATAGGATGGGCTGTGTCTCTATATATAACAGGATGGGCTGTGTCTCTATATATAACAGGATGGGCTGTGTCTCTATATATAACAGGATGGGCTGTGTCTCTATATATAACAGGATGGGCTGTGTCTCTATATGTAACAGGATGGGCTGTGTCTCTATATATAACAGGATGGGCTGTGTCTCTATATATAACAGGATGGGCTGTGTCTCTATATATAATAGGATGGGCTGTGTCTCTATATATAATAGGATGGGCTGTGTCTCTATATATAATAGGATGGGCTGTGTCTCTATATATAACAGGATGGGCTGTGCCTCTATATATAACAGGATGGGCTGTGTCTCTATATATAACAGGATGGGCTGTGTCTCTATATATAATAGGATGGGCTGTGTCTCTATATATAACAGGATGGGCTGTGTCTCTATATATAACAGGATGGGCTGTGTCTCTATATATAACAGGATGGGCTGTGTCTCTATATATAATAGGATGGGCTGTGTCTCTATATATAACAGGATGGGCTGTGTCTCTATATATAATAGGATGGGCTGTGTCTCTATATATAACAGGATGGGCTGTGTCTCTATATATAACAGGATGGGCTGTGTCTCTATATATAATAGGATGGGCTGTGTCTCTATATATAACAGGATGGGCTGTGTCTCTATATATAATAGGATGGGCTGTGTCTCTATATATAATAGGATGGGCTGTGTCTCTATATATAACAGGATGGGCTGTGTCTCTATATATAACATGATGGGCTGTTTCTCTATATATAACAGGATGGGCTGTGTCTCTATAATAGGATGGGCTGTGCCTCTATATATAATAGGATAGGCTGTGTCTCTATATATAACAGGATGGGCTGTGTCTCTATATATAACAGGATGGGCTGTGTCTCTATATATAACAGGATGGGCTGTGTCTCTATATATAATAGGATGGACTGTGTCTCTATATATAACAGGATGGGCTGTGTCTCTATATATAACAGGATGGGCTGTGTCTCTATATATAACAGGATGGGCTGTGTCTCTATATATAACAGGATGGGCTGTGTCTCTATATATAATAGGATGGGCTGTGTCTCTATATATAACAGGATGGGCTGTGTCTCTATATATAACAGGATGGGCTGTGTCTCTATATATAACAGGATGGGCTGTGTCTCTATATATAACAGGATGGGCTGTGTCTCTATATATAACAGGATGGGCTGTGTCTCTATATATAACAGGATGGGCTGTGTCTCTATATATAACAGGATGGGCTGTGTCTCTATATATAACAGGATGGGCTGTGTCTCTATATATAACAGGATGGGCTGTGTCTCTATATATAACAGGATGGGCTGTGTCTCTATATATAATAGGATGGGCTGTGTCTCTATATATAACAGGATGGGCTGTGTCTCTATATATAATAGGATGGGCTGTGTCTCTATATATAACAGGATGGGCTGTGTCTCTATATATAACAGGATGGGCTGTGTCTCTATATATAACAGGATGGGCTGTGCCTCTATATATAACAGGATGGATGGGCTGTGTCTCTATATATAACAGGATGGGCTGTGTCTCTATATATAACAGGATGGGCTGTGTCTCTATATATAATAGGATGGGCTGTGTCTCTATATATAATAGGATGGGCTGTGTCTCTATATATAACAGGATGGGCTGTGTCTCTATATATAACAGGATGGGCTGTGTCTCTATATATAACAGGATGGGCTGTGTCTCTATATATAATAGGATGGGCTGTGTCTCTATATATAACAGGATGGGCTGTGTCTCTATATATAATAGGATGGGCTGTGTCTCTATATATAACAGGATGGGCTGTGTCTCTATATATAACAGGATGGGCTGTGTCTCTATATATAATAGGATGGGCTGTGTCTCTATATATAATAGGATGGGCTGTGTCTCTATATATAACAGGATGGGCTGTGTCTCTATATATAACAGGATGGGCTGTGTCTCTATATATAACAGGATGGGCTGTGTCTCTATATATAACAGGATGGGCTGTGTCTCTATATATAATAGGATGGGCTGTGTCTCTATATATAACAGGATGGGCTGTGTCTCTATATATAATAGGATGGGCTGTGTCTCTATATATAACAGGATGGGCTGTGTCTCTATATATAACAGGATGGGCTGTGTCTCTATATATAACAGGATGGGCTGTGTCTCTATATATAACAGGATGGGCTGTGTCTCTATATATAACAGGATGGGCTGTGCCTCTATATATAACAGGATGGATGGGCTGTGTCTCTATATATAACAGGATGGGCTGTGTCTCTATATATAACAGGATGGGCTGTGTCTCTATATATAACAGGATGGGCTGTGTCTCTATATATAACAGGATGGGCTGTGTCTCTATATATAACAGGATGGGCTGTGTCTCTATATATAACAGGATGGGCTGTGTCTCTATATATAACAGGATGGGCTGTGTCTCTATATATAACAGGATGGGCTGTGCCTCTATATATAACAGGATGGGCTGTGTCTCTATATATAATAGGATGGGCTGTGTCTCTATATATAACAGGATGGGCTGTGTCTCTATATATAATAGGATGGGCTGTGTCTCTATATATAACAGGATGGGCTGTGTCTCTATATATAACAGGATGGGCTGTGTCTCTATATATAATAGGATGGGCTGTGTCTCTATATATAATAGGATGGGCTGTGTCTCTATATATAACAGGATGGGCTGTGTCTCTATATATAACAGGATGGATGGGCTGTGTCTCTATATATAACAGGATGGGCTGTGTCTCTATATATAACAGGATGGGCTGTGTCTCTATATATAACAGGATGGGCTGTGTCTCTATATATAACAGGATGGGCTGTGTCTCTATATATAATAGGATGGGCTGTGTCTCTATATATAACAGGATGGGCTGTGTCTCTATATATAACAGGATGGGCTGTGTCTCTATATATAACAGGATGGGCTGTGTCTCTATATATAACAGGATGGGCTGTGTCTCTATATATAATAGGATGGGCTGTGTCTCTATATATAACAGGATGGGCTGTGTCTCTATATATAACAGGATGGGCTGTGTCTCTATATATAACAGGATGGGCTGTGTCTCTATATATAACAGGATGGGCTGTGTCTCTATATATAACAGGATGGGCTGTGTCTCTATATATAACAGGATGGGCTGTGTCTCTATATATAACAGGATGGGCTGTGTCTCTATATATAACAGGATGGGCTGTGTCTCTATATATAACAGGATGAGCTGTGTCTCTATATATAACAGGATGGGCTGTGTCTCTATATATAACAGGATGGACTGTGTCTCTATATATAATAGGATGGGCTGTGTCTCTATATATAACAGGATGGGCTGTGTCTCTATATATAATAGGATGGGCTGTGTCTCTATATATAATAGGATGGGCTGTGTCTCTATATATAACAGGATGGGCTGTGTCTCTATATATAACATGATGGGCTGTTTCTCTATATATAACAGGATGGGCTGTGTCTCTATAATAGGATGGGCTGTGCCTCTATATATAATAGGATGGGCTATGTCTCTATATATAACAGGATGGGCTGTGTCTCTATATATAACAGGATGGGCTGTGTCTCTATATATAACAGGATGGGCTGTGTCTCTATATATAATAGGATGGACTGTGTCTCTATATATAACAGGATGGGCTGTGTCTCTATATATAACAGGATGGGCTGTGTCTCTATATATAACAGGATGGGCTGTGTCTCTATATATAACAGGATGGGCTGTGTCTCTATATATAATAGGATGGGCTGTGTCTCTATATATAACAGGATGGGCTGTGTCTCTATATATAACAGGATGGGCTGTGTCTCTATATATAACAGGATGGGCTGTGTCTCTATATATAACAGGATGGGCTGTGTCTCTATATATAACAGGATGGGCTGTGTCTCTATATATAACAGGATGGGCTGTGTCTCTATATATAACAGGATGGGCTGTGTCTCTATATATAACAGGATGGGCTGTGTCTCTATATATAATAGGATGGGCTGTGTCTCTATATATAACAGGATGGGCTGTGTCTCTATATATAACAGGATGGGCTGTGTCTCTATATATAATAGGATGGGCTGTGTCTCTATATATAACAGGATGGGCTGTGTCTCTATATATAACAGGATGGGCTGTGTCTCTATATATAACAGGATGGGCTGTGTCTCTATATATAATAGGATGGGCTGTGTCTCTATATATAACAGGATGGGCTGTGTCTCTATATATAATAGGATGGGCTGTGTCTCTATATATAACAGGATGGGCTGTGTCTCTATATATAACAGGATGGGCTGTGTCTCTATATATAACAGGATGGGCTGTGTCTCTATATATAACAGGATGGGCTGTGTCTCTATATATAACAGGATGGGCTGTGCCTCTATATATAACAGGATGGATGGGCTGTGTCTCTATATATAACAGGATGGGCTGTGTCTCTATATATAACAGGATGGGCTGTGTCTCTATATATAACAGGATGGGCTGTGTCTCTATATATAACAGGATGGGCTGTGTCTCTATATATAACAGGATGGGCTGTGTCTCTATATATAACAGGATGAGCTGTGTCTCTATATATAACAGGATGGGCTGTGTCTCTATATATAACAGGATGGACTGTGTCTCTATATATAATAGGATGGGCTGTGTCTCTATATATAACAGGATGGGCTGTGTCTCTATATATAATAGGATGGGCTGTGTCTCTATATATAATAGGATGGGCTGTGTCTCTATATATAACAGGATGGGCTGTGTCTCTATATATAACATGATGGGCTGTTTCTCTATATATAACAGGATGGGCTGTGTCTCTATAATAGGATGGGCTGTGCCTCTATATATAATAGGATGGGCTGTGTCTCTATATATAACAGGATGGGCTGTGTCTCTATATATAACAGGATGGGCTGTGTCTCTATATATAACAGGATGGGCTGTGTCTCTATATATAATAGGATGGACTGTGTCTCTATATATAACAGGATGGGCTGTGTCTCTATATATAACAGGATGGGCTGTGTCTCTATATATAACAGGATGGGCTGTGTCTCTATATATAACAGGATGGGCTGTGTCTCTATATATAATAGGATGGGCTGTGTCTCTATATATAACAGGATGGGCTGTGTCTCTATATATAACAGGATGGGCTGTGTCTCTATATATAACAGGATGGGCTGTGTCTCTATATATAACAGGATGGGCTGTGTCTCTATATATAACAGGATGGGCTGTGTCTCTATATATAACAGGATGGGCTGTGTCTCTATATATAACAGGATGGGCTGTGTCTCTATATATAACAGGATGGGCTGTGTCTCTATATATAATAGGATGGGCTGTGTCTCTATATATAACAGGATGGGCTGTGTCTCTATATATAACAGGATGGGCTGTGTCTCTATATATAATAGGATGGGCTGTGTCTCTATATATAACAGGATGGGCTGTGTCTCTATATATAACAGGATGGGCTGTGTCTCTATATATAACAGGATGGGCTGTGTCTCTATATATAATAGGATGGGCTGTGTCTCTATATATAACAGGATGGGCTGTGTCTCTATATATAATAGGATGGGCTGTGTCTCTATATATAACAGGATGGGCTGTGTCTCTATATATAACAGGATGGGCTGTGTCTCTATATATAACAGGATGGGCTGTGTCTCTATATATAACAGGATGGGCTGTGTCTCTATATATAACAGGATGGGCTGTGTCTCTATATATAACAGGATGGGCTGTGTCTCTATATATAATAGGATGGGCTGTGTCTCTATATATAACAGGATGGGCTGTGTCTCTATATATAACAGGATGGGCTGTGTCTCTATATATAATAGGATGGGCTGTGTCTCTATATATAACAGGATGGGCTGTGTCTCTATATATAACAGGATGGGCTGTGTCTCTATATATAATAGGATGGGCTGTGTCTCTATATATAACAGGATGGGCTGTGTCTCTATATATAACAGGATGGGCTGTGTCTCTATATATAACAGGATGGGCTGTGTCTCTATATATAACAGGATGGGCTGTGTCTCTATATATAACAGGATGGGCTGTGTCTCTATATATAACAGGATGGGCTGTGTCTCTATATATAACAGGATGGGCTGTGTCTCTATATATAACAGGATGGGCTGTGTCTCTATATATAACAGGATGGGCTGTGTCTCTATATATAATAGGATGGGCTGTGTCTCTATATATAACAGGATGGGCTGTGTCTCTATATATAATAGGATGGGCTGTGTCTCTATATATAACAGGATGGGCTGTGTCTCTATATATAACAGGATGGGCTGTGTCTCTATATATAACAGGATGGGCTGTGTCTCTATATATAACAGGATGGGCTGTGTCTCTATATATAACAGGATGGGCTGTGTCTCTATATATAATAGGATGGGCTGTGTCTCTATATATAACAGGATGGGCTGTGTCTCTATATATAACAGGATGGGCTGTGTCTCTATATATAATAGGATGGGCTGTGTCTCTATATATAACAGGATGGGCTGTGTCTCTATATATAACAGGATGGGCTGTGTCTCTATATATAATAGGATGGGCTGTGTCTCTATATATAACAGGATGGGCTGTGTCTCTATATATAACAGGATGGGCTGTGTCTCTATATATAACAGGATGGGCTGTGTCTCTATATATAACAGGATGGGCTGTGTCTCTATATATAATAGGATGGGCTGTGTCTCTATATATAATAGGATGGGCTGTGTCTCTATATATAATAGGATGGGCTGTGTCTCTATATATAACAGGATGGGCTGTGTCTCTATATATAATAGGATGGGCTGTGTCTCTATATATAACAGGATGGGCTGTGTCTCTATATATAATAGGATGGGCTGTGTCTCTATATATAACAGGATGGGCTGTGTCTCTATATATAATAGGATGGGCTGTGTCTCTATATATAACAGGATGGGCTGTGTCTCTATATATAATAGGATGGGCTGTGTCTCTATATATAACAGGATGGGCTGTGTCTCTATATATAACAGGATGGGCTGTGTCTCTATATATAATAGGATGGGCTGTGTCTCTATATATAATAGGATGGGCTGTGTCTCTATATATAACAGGATGGGCTGTGTCTCTATATATAATAGGATGGGCTGTGTCTCTATATATAACAGGATGGGCTGTGTCTCTATATATAACAGGATGGGCTGTGTCTCTATATATAACAGGATGGGCTGTGTCTCTATATATAACAGGATGGGCTGTGTCTCTATATATAACAGGATGGGCTGTGCCTCTATATATAACAGGATGGGCTGTGTCTCTATATATAACAGGATGGGCTGTGTCTCTATATATAACAGGATGGGCTGTGTCTCTATATATAACAGGATGGGCTGTGTCTCTATATATAACAGGATGGGCTGTGTCTCTATATATAACAGGATGGATGGGCTGTGTCTCTATATATAATAGGATGGGCTGTGTCTCTATATATAACAGGATGGGCTGTGTCTCTATATATAACAGGATGGGCTGTGTGTCTATATATAACAGGATGGGCTGTGTCTCTATATATAATAGGATGGGCTGTGTCTCTATATATAACAGGATGGGCTGTGTCTCTATATATAACAGGATGGGCTGTGTCTCTATATATAACAGGATGGGCTGTGTGTCTATATATAACAGGATGGGCTGTGTCTCTATATATAACAGGATGGGCTGTGTCTCTATATATAACAGGATGGGCTGTGTCTCTATATATAACAGGATGGGCTGTGTCTCTATATATAACAGGATGGACTGTGTCTCTATATATAACAGGATGGACTGTGTCTCTATATATAACAGGATGGGCTGTGTCTCTATATATAATAGGATGGACTGTGTCTCTATATATAACAGGATGGGCTGTGTCTCTATATATAATAGGATGGGCTGTGTCTCTATATATAACAGGATGGGCTGTGTCTCTATATATAATAGGATGGGCTGTGTCTCTATATATAACAGGATGGGCTGTGTCTCTATATATAACAGGATGGGCTGTGTCTCTATATATAACAGGATGGGCTGTGTCTCTATATATAACAGGATGGGCTGTGTCTCTATATATAACAGGATGGGCTGTGTCTCTATATATAACAGGATGGGCTGTGTCTCTATATATAACAGGATGAGCTGTGTCTCTATATATAACAGGATGGGCTGTGTCTCTATATATAACAGGATGGGCTGTGTCTCTATATATAACAGGATGGGCTGTGTCTCTATATATAACAGGATGGATGGGCTGTGTCTCTATATATAACAGGATGGGCTGTGTCTCTATATATAACAGGATGGGCTGTGTCTCTATATATAACAGGATGGGCTGTGTCTCTATATATAACAGGATGGGCTGTGTCTCTATATATAACAGGATGGGCTGTGTCTCTATATATAACAGGATGGGCTGTGTCTCTATATATAACAGGATGGGCTGTGTCTCTATATATAACAGGATGGGCTGTGTCTCTATATATAACAGGATGGGCTGTGTCTCTATATATAACAGGATGGATGGGCTGTGTCTCTATATATAACAGGATGGGCTGTGTCTCTATATATAACAGGATGGGCTGTGTCTCTATATATAACAGGATGGGCTGTGTCTCTATATATAACAGGATGGGCTGTGTCTCTATATATAACAGGATGGGCTGTGTCTCTATATATAACAGGATGGGCTGTGTCTCTATATATAACAGGATGGGCTGTGTCTCTATATATAACAGGATGGGCTGTGTCTCTATATATAACAGGATGGGCTGTGTCTCTATATATAACAGGATGGGCTGTGTCTCTATATATAACAGGATGGGCTGTGTCTCTATATATAATAGGATGGGCTGTGTCTCTATATATAATAGGATGGGCTGTGTCTCTATATATAATAGGATGGGCTGTGTCTCTATATATAACAGGATGGGCTGTGTCTCTATATATAATAGGATGGGCTGTGTCTCTATATATAACAGGATGGGCTGTGTCTCTATATATAATAGGATGGGCTGTGTCTCTATATATAACAGGATGGGCTGTGTCTCTATATATAATAGGATGGGCTGTGTCTCTATATATAACAGGATGGGCTGTGTCTCTATATATAATAGGATGGGCTGTGTCTCTATATATAACAGGATGGGCTGTGTCTCTATATATAACAGGATGGGCTGTGTCTCTATATATAATAGGATGGGCTGTGTCTCTATATATAATAGGATGGGCTGTGTCTCTATATATAACAGGATGGGCTGTGTCTCTATATATAATAGGATGGGCTGTGTCTCTATATATAACAGGATGGGCTGTGTCTCTATATATAACAGGATGGGCTGTGTCTCTATATATAACAGGATGGGCTGTGTCTCTATATATAACAGGATGGGCTGTGTCTCTATATATAACAGGATGGGCTGTGCCTCTATATATAACAGGATGGGCTGTGTCTCTATATATAACAGGATGGGCTGTGTCTCTATATATAACAGGATGGGCTGTGTCTCTATATATAATAGGATGGGCTGTGTCTCTATATATAACAGGATGGGCTGTGTCTCTATATATAATAGGATGGGCTGTGTCTCTATATATAACAGGATGGGCTGTGTCTCTATATATAACAGGATGGGCTGTGTCTCTATATATAATAGGATGGGCTGTGTCTCTATATATAATAGGATGGGCTGTGTCTCTATATATACCAGGATGGGCTGTGTCTCTATATATAATAGGATGGGCTGTGTCTCTATATATAACAGGATGGGCTGTGTCTCTATATATAACAGGATGGGCTGTGTCTCTATATATAACAGGATGGGCTGTGTCTCTATATATAACAGGATGGGCTGTGTCTCTATATATAACAGGATGGGCTGTGCCTCTATATATAACAGGATGGGCTGTGTCTCTATATATAACAGGATGGGCTGTGTCTCTATATATAACAGGATGGGCTGTGTCTCTATATATAACAGGATGGGCTGTGTCTCTATATATAACAGGATGGGCTGTGTCTCTATATATAACAGGATGGATGGGCTGTGTCTCTATATATAATAGGATGGGCTGTGTCTCTATATATAACAGGATGGGCTGTGTCTCTATATATAACAGGATGGGCTGTGTGTCTATATATAACAGGATGGGCTGTGTCTCTATATATAATAGGATGGGCTGTGTCTCTATATATAACAGGATGGGCTGTGTCTCTATATATAACAGGATGGGCTGTGTCTCTATATATAACAGGATGGGCTGTGTGTCTATATATAACAGGATGGGCTGTGTCTCTATATATAACAGGATGGGCTGTGTCTCTATATATAACAGGATGGGCTGTGTCTCTATATATAACAGGATGGGCTGTGTCTCTATATATAACAGGATGGACTGTGTCTCTATATATAACAGGATGGACTGTGTCTCTATATATAACAGGATGGGCTGTGTCTCTATATATAATAGGATGGACTGTGTCTCTATATATAACAGGATGGGCTGTGTCTCTATATATAATAGGATGGGCTGTGTCTCTATATATAACAGGATGGGCTGTGTCTCTATATATAATAGGATGGGCTGTGTCTCTATATATAACAGGATGGGCTGTGTCTCTATATATAACAGGATGGGCTGTGTCTCTATATATAACAGGATGGGCTGTGTCTCTATATATAACAGGATGGGCTGTGTCTCTATATATAACAGGATGGGCTGTGTCTCTATATATAACAGGATGGGCTGTGTCTCTATATATAACAGGATGAGCTGTGTCTCTATATATAACAGGATGGGCTGTGTCTCTATATATAACAGGATGGGCTGTGTCTCTATATATAACAGGATGGGCTGTGTCTCTATATATAACAGGATGGATGGGCTGTGTCTCTATATATAACAGGATGGGCTGTGTCTCTATATATAACAGGATGGGCTGTGTCTCTATATATAACAGGATGGGCTGTGTCTCTATATATAACAGGATGGGCTGTGTCTCTATATATAACAGGATGGGCTGTGTCTCTATATATAACAGGATGGGCTGTGTCTCTATATATAACAGGATGGGCTGTGTCTCTATATATAACAGGATGGGCTGTGTCTCTATATATAACAGGATGGGCTGTGTCTCTATATATAACAGGATGGATGGGCTGTGTCTCTATATATAACAGGATGGGCTGTGTCTCTATATATAACAGGATGGGCTGTGTCTCTATATATAACAGGATGGATGGGCTGTGTCTCTATATATAACAGGATGGGCTGTGTCTCTATATATAACAGGATGGGCTGTGTCTCTATATATAACAGGATGGGCTGTGTCTCTATATATAACAGGATGGGCTGTGTCTCTATATATAACAGGATGGGCTGTGTCTCTATATATAACAGGATGGGCTGTGTCTCTATATATAACAGGATGGGCTGTGTCTCTATATATAACAGGATGGGCTGTGTCTCTATATATAACAGGATGGGCTGTGTCTCTATATATAATAGGATGGGCTGTGTCTCTATATATAACAGGATGGGCTGTGTCTCTATATATAACAGGATGGGCTGTGTCTCTATATATAATAGGATGGGCTGTGTCTCTATATATAACAGGATGGGCTGTGTCTCTATATATAACAGGATGGGCTGTGTCTCTATATATAATAGGATGGGCTGTGTCTCTATATATAACAGGATGGGCTGTGTCTCTATATATAACAGGATGGGCTGTGTCTCTATATATAACAGGATGGGCTGTGTCTCTATATATAACAGGATGGGCTGTGTCTCTATATATAACAGGATGGGCTGTGTCTCTATATATAACAGGATGGGCTGTGTCTCTATATATAACAGGATGGGCTGTGCCTCTATATATAACAGGATGGGCTGTGTCTCTATATATAACAGGATGGGCTGTGTCTCTATATATAACAGGATGGGCTGTGTCTCTATATATAATAGGATGGGCTGTGTCTCTATATATAATAGGATGGGCTGTGTCTCTATATATAACAGGATGGGCTGTGTCTCTATATATAACAGGATGGGCTGTGTCTCTATATATAACAGGATGGGCTGTGTCTCTATATATAACAGGATGGGCTGTGTCTCTATATATAACAGGATGGGCTGTGTCTCTATATATAACAGGATGGGCTGTGTCTCTATATATAACAGGATGAGCTGTGTCTCTATATATAACAGGATGGGCTGTGTCTCTATATATAACAGGATGGACTGTGTCTCTATATATAATAGGATGGGCTGTGTCTCTATATATAACAGGATGGGCTGTGTCTCTATATATAATAGGATGGGCTGTGTCTCTATATATAATAGGATGGGCTGTGTCTCTATATATAACAGGATGGGCTGTGTCTCTATATATAACATGATGGGCTGTTTCTCTATATATAACAGGATGGGCTGTGTCTCTATAATAGGATGGGCTGTGCCTCTATATATAATAGGATGGGCTATGTCTCTATATATAACAGGATGGGCTGTGTCTCTATATATAACAGGATGGGCTGTGTCTCTATATATAACAGGATGGGCTGTGTCTCTATATATAATAGGATGGACTGTGTCTCTATATATAACAGGATGGGCTGTGTCTCTATATATAACAGGATGGGCTGTGTCTCTATATATAACAGGATGGGCTGTGTCTCTATATATAACAGGATGGGCTGTGTCTCTATATATAATAGGATGGGCTGTGTCTCTATATATAACAGGATGGGCTGTGTCTCTATATATAACAGGATGGGCTGTGTCTCTATATATAACAGGATGGGCTGTGTCTCTATATATAACAGGATGGGCTGTGTCTCTATATATAACAGGATGGGCTGTGTCTCTATATATAACAGGATGGGCTGTGTCTCTATATATAACAGGATGGGCTGTGTCTCTATATATAACAGGATGGGCTGTGTCTCTATATATAATAGGATGGGCTGTGTCTCTATATATAACAGGATGGGCTGTGTCTCTATATATAACAGGATGGGCTGTGTCTCTATATATAATAGGATGGGCTGTGTCTCTATATATAACAGGATGGGCTGTGTCTCTATATATAACAGGATGGGCTGTGTCTCTATATATAACAGGATGGGCTGTGTCTCTATATATAATAGGATGGGCTGTGTCTCTATATATAACAGGATGGGCTGTGTCTCTATATATAATAGGATGGGCTGTGTCTCTATATATAACAGGATGGGCTGTGTCTCTATATATAACAGGATGGGCTGTGTCTCTATATATAACAGGATGGGCTGTGTCTCTATATATAACAGGATGGGCTGTGTCTCTATATATAACAGGATGGGCTGTGCCTCTATATATAACAGGATGGATGGGCTGTGTCTCTATATATAACAGGATGGGCTGTGTCTCTATATATAACAGGATGGGCTGTGTCTCTATATATAACAGGATGGGCTGTGTCTCTATATATAACAGGATGGGCTGTGTCTCTATATATAACAGGATGAGCTGTGTCTCTATATATAACAGGATGGGCTGTGTCTCTATATATAACAGGATGGACTGTGTCTCTATATATAATAGGATGGGCTGTGTCTCTATATATAACAGGATGGGCTGTGTCTCTATATATAATAGGATGGGCTGTGTCTCTATATATAATAGGATGGGCTGTGTCTCTATATATAACAGGATGGGCTGTGTCTCTATATATAACATGATGGGCTGTTTCTCTATATATAACAGGATGGGCTGTGTCTCTATAATAGGATGGGCTGTGCCTCTATATATAATAGGATGGGCTGTGTCTCTATATATAACAGGATGGGCTGTGTCTCTATATATAACAGGATGGGCTGTGTCTCTATATATAACAGGATGGGCTGTGTCTCTATATATAATAGGATGGACTGTGTCTCTATATATAACAGGATGGGCTGTGTCTCTATATATAACAGGATGGGCTGTGTCTCTATATATAACAGGATGGGCTGTGTCTCTATATATAACAGGATGGGCTGTGTCTCTATATATAATAGGATGGGCTGTGTCTCTATATATAACAGGATGGGCTGTGTCTCTATATATAACAGGATGGGCTGTGTCTCTATATATAACAGGATGGGCTGTGTCTCTATATATAACAGGATGGGCTGTGTCTCTATATATAACAGGATGGGCTGTGTCTCTATATATAACAGGATGGGCTGTGTCTCTATATATAACAGGATGGGCTGTGTCTCTATATATAACAGGATGGGCTGTGTCTCTATATATAATAGGATGGGCTGTGTCTCTATATATAACAGGATGGGCTGTGTCTCTATATATAACAGGATGGGCTGTGTCTCTATATATAATAGGATGGGCTGTGTCTCTATATATAACAGGATGGGCTGTGTCTCTATATATAACAGGATGGGCTGTGTCTCTATATATAACAGGATGGGCTGTGTCTCTATATATAATAGGATGGGCTGTGTCTCTATATATAACAGGATGGGCTGTGTCTCTATATATAATAGGATGGGCTGTGTCTCTATATATAACAGGATGGGCTGTGTCTCTATATATAACAGGATGGGCTGTGTCTCTATATATAACAGGATGGGCTGTGTCTCTATATATAACAGGATGGGCTGTGTCTCTATATATAACAGGATGGGCTGTGCCTCTATATATAACAGGATGGATGGGCTGTGTCTCTATATATAACAGGATGGGCTGTGTCTCTATATATAATAGGATGGGCTGTGTCTCTATATATAACAGGATGGGCTGTGTCTCTATATATAACAGGATGGGCTGTGTCTCTATATATAATAGGATGGGCTGTGTCTCTATATATAAGAGGATGGGCTGTGTCTCTATATATAACAGGATGGGCTGTGTCTCTATATATAATAGGATGGGCTGTGTCTCTATATATAACAGGATGGGCTGTGTCTCTATATATAACAGGATGGGCTGTGTCTCTATATATAACAGGATGGGCTGTGTCTCTATATATAACAGGATGGGCTGTGTCTCTATATATAACAGGATGGGCTGTGTCTCTATATATAACAGGATGGGCTGTGTCTCTATATATAATAGGATGGGCTGTGTCTCTATATATAACAGGATGGGCTGTGTCTCTATATATAATAGGATGGGCTGTGTCTCTATATATAACAGGATGGGCTGTGTCTCTATATATAACAGGATGGGCTGTGTCTCTATATATAACAGGATGGGCTGTGTCTCTATATATAACAGGATGGGCTGTGTCTCTATATATAACAGGATGGGCTGTGTCTCTATATATAATAGGATGGGCTGTGTCTCTATATATAACAGGATGGGCTGTGTCTCTATATATAACAGGATGGGCTGTGTCTCTATATATAATAGGATGGGCTGTGTCTCTATATATAACAGGATGGGCTGTGTCTCTATATATAACAGGATGGGCTGTGTCTCTATATATAATAGGATGGGCTGTGTCTCTATATATAACAGGATGGGCTGTGTCTCTATATATAACAGGATGGGCTGTGTCTCTATATATAACAGGATGGGCTGTGTCTCTATATATAACAGGATGGGCTGTGTCTCTATATATAACAGGATGGGCTGTGTCTCTATATATAACAGGATGGGCTGTGTCTCTATATATAACAGGATGGGCTGTGTCTCTATATATAACAGGATGGGCTGTGTCTCTATATATAACAGGATGGGCTGTGTCTCTATATATAATAGGATGGGCTGTGTCTCTATATATAACAGGATGGGCTGTGTCTCTATATATAATAGGATGGGCTGTGTCTCTATATATAACAGGATGGGCTGTGTCTCTATATATAACAGGATGGGCTGTGTCTCTATATATAACAGGATGGGCTGTGTCTCTATATATAACAGGATGGGCTGTGTCTCTATATATAACAGGATGGGCTGTGTCTCTATATATAATAGGATGGGCTGTGTCTCTATATATAACAGGATGGGCTGTGTCTCTATATATAACAGGATGGGCTGTGTCTCTATATATAATAGGATGGGCTGTGTCTCTATATATAACAGGATGGGCTGTGTCTCTATATATAACAGGATGGGCTGTGTCTCTATATATAATAGGATGGGCTGTGTCTCTATATATAACAGGATGGGCTGTGTCTCTATATATAACAGGATGGGCTGTGTCTCTATATATAACAGGATGGGCTGTGTCTCTATATATAACAGGATGGGCTGTGTCTCTATATATAATAGGATGGGCTGTGTCTCTATATATAATAGGATGGGCTGTGTCTCTATATATAATAGGATGGGCTGTGTCTCTATATATAACAGGATGGGCTGTGTCTCTATATATAATAGGATGGGCTGTGTCTCTATATATAACAGGATGGGCTGTGTCTCTATATATAATAGGATGGGCTGTGTCTCTATATATAACAGGATGGGCTGTGTCTCTATATATAATAGGATGGGCTGTGTCTCTATATATAACAGGATGGGCTGTGTCTCTATATATAATAGGATGGGCTGTGTCTCTATATATAACAGGATGGGCTGTGTCTCTATATATAACAGGATGGGCTGTGTCTCTATATATAATAGGATGGGCTGTGTCTCTATATATAATAGGATGGGCTGTGTCTCTATATATAACAGGATGGGCTGTGTCTCTATATATAATAGGATGGGCTGTGTCTCTATATATAACAGGATGGGCTGTGTCTCTATATATAACAGGATGGGCTGTGTCTCTATATATAACAGGATGGGCTGTGTCTCTATATATAACAGGATGGGCTGTGTCTCTATATATAACAGGATGGGCTGTGCCTCTATATATAACAGGATGGGCTGTGTCTCTATATATAACAGGATGGGCTGTGTCTCTATATATAACAGGATGGGCTGTGTCTCTATATATAACAGGATGGGCTGTGTCTCTATATATAACAGGATGGGCTGTGTCTCTATATATAACAGGATGGATGGGCTGTGTCTCTATATATAATAGGATGGGCTGTGTCTCTATATATAACAGGATGGGCTGTGTCTCTATATATAACAGGATGGGCTGTGTGTCTATATATAACAGGATGGGCTGTGTCTCTATATATAATAGGATGGGCTGTGTCTCTATATATAACAGGATGGGCTGTGTCTCTATATATAACAGGATGGGCTGTGTCTCTATATATAACAGGATGGGCTGTGTGTCTATATATAACAGGATGGGCTGTGTCTCTATATATAACAGGATGGGCTGTGTCTCTATATATAACAGGATGGGCTGTGTCTCTATATATAACAGGATGGGCTGTGTCTCTATATATAACAGGATGGACTGTGTCTCTATATATAACAGGATGGACTGTGTCTCTATATATAACAGGATGGGCTGTGTCTCTATATATAATAGGATGGACTGTGTCTCTATATATAACAGGATGGGCTGTGTCTCTATATATAATAGGATGGGCTGTGTCTCTATATATAACAGGATGGGCTGTGTCTCTATATATAATAGGATGGGCTGTGTCTCTATATATAACAGGATGGGCTGTGTCTCTATATATAACAGGATGGGCTGTGTCTCTATATATAACAGGATGGGCTGTGTCTCTATATATAACAGGATGGGCTGTGTCTCTATATATAACAGGATGGGCTGTGTCTCTATATATAACAGGATGGGCTGTGTCTCTATATATAACAGGATGAGCTGTGTCTCTATATATAACAGGATGGGCTGTGTCTCTATATATAACAGGATGGGCTGTGTCTCTATATATAACAGGATGGGCTGTGTCTCTATATATAACAGGATGGGCTGTGTCTCTATATATAACAGGATGGGCTGTGTCTCTATATATAACAGGATGGGCTGTGTCTCTATATATAACAGGATGGGCTGTGTCTCTATATATAACAGGATGGGCTGTGTCTCTATATATAACAGGATGGGCTGTGTCTCTATATATAACAGGATGGGCTGTGTCTCTATATATAACAGGATGGGCTGTGTCTCTATATATAACAGGATGGGCTGTGTCTCTATATATAACAGGATGGGCTGTGTCTCTATATATAACAGGATGGATGGGCTGTGTCTCTATATATAACAGGATGGGCTGTGTCTCTATATATAACAGGATGGGCTGTGTCTCTATATATAACAGGATGGGCTGTGTCTCTATATATAACAGGATGGGCTGTGTCTCTATATATAACAGGATGGGCTGTGTCTCTATATATAACAGGATGGGCTGTGTCTCTATATATAACAGGATGGGCTGTGTCTCTATATATAACAGGATGGGCTGTGTCTCTATATATAACAGGATGGGCTGTGTCTCTATATATAACAGGATGGGCTGTGTCTCTATATATAACAGGATGGGCTGTGTCTCTATATATAACAGGATGGGCTGTGTCTCTATATATAATAGGATGGGCTGTGTCTCTATATATAACAGGATGGGCTGTGTCTCTATATATAACAGGATGGGCTGTGTCTCTATATATAATAGGATGGGCTGTGTCTCTATATATAACAGGATGGGCTGTGTCTCTATATATAACAGGATGGGCTGTGTCTCTATATATAATAGGATGGGCTGTGTCTCTATATATAACAGGATGGGCTGTGTCTCTATATATAACAGGATGGGCTGTGTCTCTATATATAACAGGATGGGCTGTGTCTCTATATATAACAGGATGGGCTGTGTCTCTATATATAATAGGATGGGCTGTGTCTCTATATATAATAGGATGGGCTGTGTCTCTATATATAATAGGATGGGCTGTGTCTCTATATATAACAGGATGGGCTGTGTCTCTATATATAATAGGATGGGCTGTGTCTCTATATATAACAGGATGGGCTGTGTCTCTATATATAATAGGATGGGCTGTGTCTCTATATATAACAGGATGGGCTGTGTCTCTATATATAATAGGATGGGCTGTGTCTCTATATATAACAGGATGGGCTGTGTCTCTATATATAATAGGATGGGCTGTGTCTCTATATATAACAGGATGGGCTGTGTCTCTATATATAACAGGATGGGCTGTGTCTCTATATATAATAGGATGGGCTGTGTCTCTATATATAATAGGATGGGCTGTGTCTCTATATATAACAGGATGGGCTGTGTCTCTATATATAATAGGATGGGCTGTGTCTCTATATATAACAGGATGGGCTGTGTCTCTATATATAACAGGATGGGCTGTGTCTCTATATATAACAGGATGGGCTGTGTCTCTATATATAACAGGATGGGCTGTGTCTCTATATATAACAGGATGGGCTGTGCCTCTATATATAACAGGATGGGCTGTGTCTCTATATATAACAGGATGGGCTGTGTCTCTATATATAACAGGATGGGCTGTGTCTCTATATATAACAGGATGGGCTGTGTCTCTATATATAACAGGATGGGCTGTGTCTCTATATATAACAGGATGGATGGGCTGTGTCTCTATATATAATAGGATGGGCTGTGTCTCTATATATAACAGGATGGGCTGTGTCTCTATATATAACAGGATGGGCTGTGTGTCTATATATAACAGGATGGGCTGTGTCTCTATATATAATAGGATGGGCTGTGTCTCTATATATAACAGGATGGGCTGTGTCTCTATATATAACAGGATGGGCTGTGTCTCTATATATAACAGGATGGGCTGTGTGTCTATATATAACAGGATGGGCTGTGTCTCTATATATAACAGGATGGGCTGTGTCTCTATATATAACAGGATGGGCTGTGTCTCTATATATAACAGGATGGGCTGTGTCTCTATATATAACAGGATGGACTGTGTCTCTATATATAACAGGATGGACTGTGTCTCTATATATAACAGGATGGGCTGTGTCTCTATATATAATAGGATGGACTGTGTCTCTATATATAACAGGATGGGCTGTGTCTCTATATATAATAGGATGGGCTGTGTCTCTATATATAACAGGATGGGCTGTGTCTCTATATATAATAGGATGGGCTGTGTCTCTATATATAACAGGATGGGCTGTGTCTCTATATATAACAGGATGGGCTGTGTCTCTATATATAACAGGATGGGCTGTGTCTCTATATATAACAGGATGGGCTGTGTCTCTATATATAACAGGATGGGCTGTGTCTCTATATATAACAGGATGGGCTGTGTCTCTATATATAACAGGATGAGCTGTGTCTCTATATATAACAGGATGGGCTGTGTCTCTATATATAACAGGATGGGCTGTGTCTCTATATATAACAGGATGGGCTGTGTCTCTATATATACAGGATGGATGGGCTGTGTCTCTATATATAACAGGATGGGCTGTGTCTCTATATATAACAGGATGGGCTGTGTCTCTATATATAACAGGATGGGCTGTGTCTCTATATATAACAGGATGGGCTGTGTCTCTATATATAACAGGATGGGCTGTGTCTCTATATATAACAGGATGGATGGGCTGTGTCTCTATATATAACAGGATGGGCTGTGTCTCTATATATAACAGGATGGGCTGTGTCTCTATATATAACAGGATGGGCTGTGTCTCTATATATAACAGGATGGGCTGTGTCTCTATATATAACAGGATGGGCTGTGTCTCTATATATAACAGGATGGGCTGTGTCTCTATATATAACAGGATGGGCTGTGTCTCTATATATAACAGGATGGGCTGTGTCTCTATATATAACAGGATGGGCTGTGTCTCTATATATAACAGGATGGGCTGTGCCTCTATATATAACAGGATGGGCTGTGTCTCTATATATAACAGGATGGATGGGCTGTGTCTCTATATATAACAGGATGGGCTGTGTCTCTATATATAACAGGATGGGCTGTGCCTCTATATATAACAGGATGGGCTGTGTCTCTATATATAACAGGATGGGCTGTGTCTCTATATATAACAGGATGGGCTGTGTCTCTATATATAATAGGATGGGCTGTGTCTCTATATATAACAGGATGGATGGGCTGTGTCTCTATATATAACAGGATGGGCTGTGTCTCTATATATAACAGGATGGGCTGTGTCTCTATATATAACAGGATGGATGGGCTGTGTCTCTATATATAACAGGATGGGCTGTGTCTCTATATATAACAGGATGGGCTGTGTCTCTATATATAACAGGATGGGCTGTGTCTCTATATATAACAGGATGAGCTGTGTCTCTATATATAACAGGATGGGCTGTGTCTCTATATATAACAGGATGGGCTGTGTCTCTATATATAACAGGATGGGCTGTGTCTCTATATATAACAGGATGGGCTGTGTCTCTATATATAACAGGATGGGCTGTGTCTCTATATATAACAGGATGGGCTGTGCCTCTATATATAACAGGATGGGCTGTGTCTCTATATATAACAGGATGGGCTGTGTCTCTATATATAACAGGATGGGCTGTGTCTCTATATATAACAGGATGGGCTGTGTCTCTATATATAATAGGATGGGCTGTGTCTCTATATATAACAGGATGGGCTGTGTCTCTATATATAACAGGATGGGCTGTGTCTCTATATATAACAGGATGGGCTGTGTCTCTATATATAACAGGATGGGCTGTGTCTCTATATATAACAGGATGGGCTGTGTCTCTATATATAACATGGATGGGCTGTGTCTCTATATATAACAGGATGGGCTGTGTCTCTATATATAACATGATGGATGGGCTGTGTCTCTATATATAACAAGATGGGCTGTGTCTCTATATATAACAGGATGGGCTGTGTCTCTATATATAACAGGATGGGCTGTGTCTCTATATATAACAGGATGGGCTGTGTCTCTATATATAACAGGATGGGCTGTGTCTCTATATATAACAGGATGGGCTGTGTCTCTATATATAACAGGATGGGCTGTGTCTCTATATATAATAGGATGGGCTGTGTCTCTATATATAACAGGATGGGCTGTGTCTCTATATATAACAGGATGGACTGTGTCTCCATATATAACAGGATGGGCTGTGTCTCTATATATAACAGGATGGGCTGTGTCTCTATATATAACAGGATGGGCTGTGTCTCTATATATAACAGGATGGGCTGTGTCTCTATATATAACAGGATGGGCTGTGTCTCTATATATAACAGGATGGGCTGTGTCTCTATATATAACAGGATGGGCTGTGTCTCTATATATAACAGGATGGGCTGTGTCTCTATATATAACAGGATGGGCTGTGTCTCTATATATAACAGGATGGGCTGTGTCTCTATATATAATAGGATGGGCTGTGTCTCTATATATAACAGGATGGGCTGTGTCTCTATATATAACAGGATGGGCTGTGTGTCTATATATAACAGGATGGGCTGTGTCTCTATATATAACAGGATGGGCTGTGTCTCTATATATAACAGGATGGGCTGTGTCTCTATATATAACAGGATGGACTGTGTCTCTATATATAACAGGATGGGCTGTGTCTCTATATATAACAGGATGGGCTGTGTGTCTATATATAACAGGATGGGCTGTGTCTCTATATATAACAGGATGGGCTGTGTCTCTATATATAACAGGATGGGCTGTGTCTCTATATATAACAGGATGGGCTGTGTCTCTATATATAACAGGATGGACTGTGTCTCTATATATAACAGGATGGACTGTGTCTCTATATATAACAGGATGGGCTGTGTCTCTATATATAATAGGATGGACTGTGTCTCTATATATAACAGGATGGGCTGTGTCTCTATATATAATAGGATGGGCTGTGTCTCTATATATAACAGGATGGGCTGTGTCTCTATATATAATAGGATGGGCTGTGTCTCTATATATAACAGGATGGGCTGTGTCTCTATATATAACAGGATGGGCTGTGTCTCTATATATAACAGGATGGGCTGTGTCTCTATATATAACAGGATGGGCTGTGTCTCTATATATAACAGGATGGGCTGTGTCTCTATATATAACAGGATGAGCTGTGTCTCTATATATAACAGGATGGGCTGTGTCTCTATATATAACAGGATGGGCTGTGTCTCTATATATAACAGGATGGGCTGTGTCTCTATATATAACAGGATGGATGGGCTGTGTCTCTATATATAACAGGATGGGCTGTGTCTCTATATATAACAGGATGGGCTGTGTCTCTATATATAACAGGATGGGCTGTGTCTCTATATATAACAGGATGGGCTGTGTCTCTATATATAACAGGATGGGCTGTGTCTCTATATATAACAGGATGGGCTGTGTCTCTATATATAACAGGATGGGCTGTGTCTCTATATATAACAGGATGGGCTGTGTCTCTATATATAACAGGATGGGCTGTGTCTCTATATATAACAGGATGGGCTGTGTCTCTATATATAACAGGATGGGCTGTGTCTCTATATATAACAGGATGGGCTGTGTCTCTATATATAACAGGATGGGCTGTGTCTCTATATATAACAGGATGGGCTGTGTCTCTATATATAACAGGATGGGCTGTGCCTCTATATATAACAGGATGGGCTGTGTCTCTATATATAACAGGATGGATGGGCTGTGTCTCTATATATAACAGGATGGGCTGTGTCTCTATATATAACAGGATGGGCTGTGCCTCTATATATAACAGGATGGGCTGTGTCTCTATATATAACAGGATGGGCTGTGTCTCTATATATAACAGGATGGGCTGTGTCTCTATATATAATAGGATGGGCTGTGTCTCTATATATAACAGGATGGATGGGCTGTGTCTCTATATATAACAGGATGGGCTGTGTCTCTATATATAACAGGATGGGCTGTGTCTCTATATATAACAGGATGGATGGGCTGTGTCTCTATATATAACAGGATGGGCTGTGTCTCTATATATAACAGGATGGGCTGTGTCTCTATATATAACAGGATGGGCTGTGTCTCTATATATAACAGGATGAGCTGTGTCTCTATATATAACAGGATGGGCTGTGTCTCTATATATAACAGGATGGGCTGTGTCTCTATATATAACAGGATGGGCTGTGTCTCTATATATAACAGGATGGGCTGTGTCTCTATATATAACAGGATGGGCTGTGTCTCTATATATAACAGGATGGGCTGTGCCTCTATATATAACAGGATGGGCTGTGTCTCTATATATAACAGGATGGGCTGTGCCTCTATATATAACAGGATGAGCTGTGTCTCTATATATAACAGGATGGGCTGTGTCTCTATATATAATAGGATGGGCTGTGTCTCTATATATAACAGGATGGGCTGTGTCTCTATATATAATAGGATAGGCTGTGTCTCTATATATAACAGGATGGGCTGTGTCTCTATATATAACAGGATGGGCTGTGTCTCTATATATAACAGGATGGGCTGTGTCTCTATATATAACAGGATGGATGGGCTGTGTCTCTATATATAACAGGATGGGCTGTGTCTCTATATATAACAGGATGGATGGGCTGTGTCTCTATATATAACAGGATGGGCTGTGCCTCTATATATAACAGGATGGGCTGTGTCTCTATATATAACAGGATGGGCTGTGTCTCTATATACAACAGGATGGGCTGTGTCTCTATATATAACAGGATGGGCTGTGTCTCTATATATAACAGGATGGGCTGTGTCTCTATATATAACAGGATGGGCTGTGTCTCTATATATAATAGGATGGGCTGTGTCTCTATATATAACAGGATGGGCTGTGTCTCTATATATAACAGGATGGACTGTGTCTCTATATATAACAGGATGGGCTGTGTCTCTATATATAACAGGATGGGCTGTGTCTCTATATATAACAGGATGGGCTGTGTCTCTATATATAACAGGATGGGCTGTGTCTCTATATATAACAGGATGGGCTGTGTCTCTATATATAACAGGATGGGCTGTGTCTCTATATATAACAGGATGGGCTGTGTCTCTATATATAACAGGATGGGCTGTGTCTCTATATATAACAGGATGGGCTGTGTCTCTATATATAACAGGATGGGCTGTGCCTCTATATATAACAGGATGGGCTGTGTCTCTATATATAACAGGATGGGCTGTGTCTCTATATATAACAGGATGGGCTGTGTCTCTATATATAATAGGATGGGCTGTGTCTCTATATATAACAGGATGGGCTGTGTCTCTATATATAACAGGATGGGCTGTGTGTCTATATATAACAGGATGGGCTGTGTCTCTATATATAACAGGATGGGCTGTGTCTCTATATATAACAGGATGGGCTGTGTCTCTATATATAACAGGATGGGCTGTGTCTCTATATATAACAGGATGGGCTGTGTCTCTATATATAACAGGATGGGCTGTGTCTCTATATATAATAGGATGGGCTGTGTCTCTATATATAATAGGATGGGCTGTGTCTCTATATATAACAGGATGGGCTGTGTCTCTATATATAACAGGATGGGCTGTGTCTCTATATATAATAGGATGGGCTGTGTCTCTATATATAACAGGATGGGCTGTGTCTCTATATATAACAGGATGGACTGTGTCTCTATATATAACAGGATGGGCTGTGTCTCTATATATAACAGGATGGGCTGTGTCTCTATATATAACAGGATGGGCTGTGTCTCTATATATAACAGGATGGGCTGTGTCTCTATATATAACAGGATGGGCTGTGTCTCTATATATAACAGGATGGGCTGTGTCTCTATATATAACAGGATGGGCTGTGCCTCTATATATAACAGGATGGGCTGTGCCTCTATATATAATAGGATGGGCTGTGTCTCTATATATAACAGGATGGGCTGTGCCTCTATACAGTGAGGGAAAAAAATATTTGATCCCCTGCTGATTTTGTACGTTTGCCCACTGACAAAGAAATGATCAGTCTGTAATTTTAATGGTAGGTTTATTTGAACAGTGAGAGACAGAATATCAACAAAAAAATCCAGAAAAACGCATGTCAAAAATGTTATAAATTGATTTGCATTTTAATGAGGGAAATAAGTATTTGACCCCTCTGCCAACAAGGGTTTTGCCACCAAGTACTAAGTCATGTTTTGCAATCACAGAGGTCAGATGTTTCTTGTAGTTGGCCACCAGGTTTGCACACATCTCAGGAGGGATTTTGTCCCACTCCTCTTTGCAGATCTTCTTCAAGTCATTAAGGTTTCGAGACTGACGTTTGGCAACTCGAACCTTCAGCTCCCTCCACAGATTTTCTATGGGATTAAGGTCTGGAGACTGGCTAGGCCACTCCAGGACCTTAATGTGCTTTTTCTTGAGCCACTCCTTTGTTGCCTTGGCCGTGTGTTTTGGGTCATTGTCATGCTGGAATACCCATCCACGACCCATTTTCAATACCCTGGCTGAGGGAAGGAGGTTTTCACCCAAGATTTGACGGTACATGGCCCCGTCCATCGTCCCTTTGATGCGGTGAAGTTGTCCTGTCCCCTTAGCAGAAAAACACCCCCAAAGCATAATGTTTCCACCTCCATGTTTGACGGTGGGGATGGTTTCTTGGGGTCATAGGCAGCATTCCTCCTCCTCCAAACACGGCAAGTTGAGTTGATGCCAAAGAGCTCCATTTTGGTCTCATCTGACCACAACACGTTCACCCAGTTGTCCTCTGAATCATTCAGATGTTCATTGGCAAACTTCAGACGGGCATGTATATGTGCTTTCTTGAGCAGGGGGACCTTGCGGGCGCTGCAGGATTTCAGTCCTTCACGGCGTAGTGTGTTACCAATTGTTTTCTTGGTGACTATGGTCCCAGCTGCCTTGAGATCATTGACAAGATCCTCCTGTGTAGTTCTGGGCTGATTCCTCACCATTCTCATGATCATTGCAACTCCACGAGGTGAGATCTTGCATGGAGCCCCAGGCCGAGGAAGATTGACCGTTCTTTTGTGTTTCTTCCATTTGCGAATAATCGCACCAACTGTTGTCACCTTCTCACCAAGCTGCTTGGCGATGGTCTTGTAGCCCATTCCAGCCTTGTGTAGATCTACAATCTTGTCCCTGACATCCTTGGAGAGCTCTTTGGTCTTGGCCATGGTGGAGAGTTTGGAATCTGATTGATTGATTGCTTCTGTGGACAGGTGTCTTTTATACAGGTAAGAAACTGAGATTAGGAGCACTCCCTTTAAGAGTGTGCTCCTAATCTCAGCTCGTTACCTGTATGAAAGACACCTGGGAGCCAGAAATCTTTCTGATTGAGAGGGGGTCAAATACTTATTTCCCTC
>NC_092096.1:7418163-7438163 GCF_045679555.1 Salvelinus alpinus | reverse complement strand
ACAGGACGGTGGGGGAGAGGTGGAGAGAAGGAGGAGAGTACAGGGGGGTGGGGGAGAGAGGGAGGAGAGTACAGGGGGGTGGGGGAGAGGTGGAGAGAGGGAGGAGAGTACAGGGCGATGGGGGAGAGGTGGAGAGAGGGAGGAGAGTACAGGGCGATGGGGGAGAGGTGGAGAGAGGGAGGAGAGTACAGGGCGATGGGGGAGAGGTGGAGAGAGGGAGGAGAGTACAGGGGGGTGGGGGAGAGAGGGAGGAGAGTACAGGGCGATGGGGGAGAGGTGGAGAGAGGGAGGAGAGTACAGGGCGATGGGGGAGAGGTGGAGAGAGGGAGGAGAGTACAGGGCGATGGGGGAGAGAGGGAGGAGGAGAGGGAGGAGAGTACAGGGCGATGGGGGAGAGGTGGAGAGAGGGAGGAGAGTACAGGGCGATGGGGGAGAGGTGGAGAGAGGGAGGAGAGTACAGGGCGATGGGGGAGAGGTGGAGAGAGGGAGGAGAGTACAGGGCGATGGGGGAGAGGTGGAGAGAGGGAGGAGAGTACAGGGGGGTGGGGGAGAGGTGGAGAGAGGGAGGAGAGTACAGGGCGATGGGGGAGAGGTGGAGAGAGGGAGGAGAGTACAGGGGGGTGGGGGAGAGGTGGAGGAGAGTACAGGGCGATGGGGGAGAGGTGGAGAGAGGGAGGAGAGTACAGGGCGATGGGGGAGAGGTGGAGAGAGGGAGGAGAGTACAGGGCGATGGGGGAGAGGTGGAGAGAGGGAGGAGAGTACAGGGCGATGGGGGAGAGGTGGAGAGAGGGAGGAGAGTACAGGGCGATGGGGGAGAGGTGGAGAGAGGGAGGAGAGTACAGGGGGGTGGGGGAGAGGTGGAGAGAGGGAGGGAGGAGAGTACAGGGCGATGGGGGAGAGGTGGAGAGAGGGAGGAGAGTACAGGGGGGTGGGGGAGAGGTGGAGAGAGGGAGGAGAGTACAGGGCGATGGGGGAGAGGTGGAGAGAGGGAGGAGAGTACAGGGGGGTGGGGGAGAGGTGGAGAGAGGGAGGAGAGTACAGGGCGATGGGGGAGAGGTGGAGAGAGGGAGGAGAGTACAGGGCGATGGGGGGGGAGAGGTGGAGAGAGGGAGGAGAGTACAGGGGGGTGGGGGAGAGGGGGAGAGAGGGAGGAGAGTACAGGGGGTGGGGGAGAGGTGGAGAGAGGGAGGAGAGTACAGGGCGATGGGGGAGAGGTGGAGAGAGGGAGGAGAGTACAGGGCGATGGGGGAGAGGTGGAGAGAGGGAGGAGAGTACAGGGCGATGGGGGAGAGGTGGAGAGTACAGGGCGATGGGGGAGAGGTGGAGAGAGGGAGGAGAGTACAGGGCGATGGGGGAGAGGTGGAGAGAGGGAGGAGAGTACAGGGCGATGGGGGAGAGGTGGAGAGAGGGAGGAGAGTACAGGGCGATGGTGGAGAGAGGGAGGAGAGTACAGGGGGATGGGGGAGAGGTGGAGAGGGAGGAGAGTACAGGGGGGTGGGGGAGAGGTGGAGAGAGGGAGGAGAGTACAGGGTGATGGGGGAGAGGTGGAGAGTACAGGGCGATGGGGGAGAGGTGGAGAGAGGGAGGAGAGTACAGGGCGATGGGGGAGAGGTGGAGAGGGAGGAGAGTACAGGGGGGTGGGGGAGAGGTGGAGGAGAGTACAGGGCGATGGGGGAGAGGTGGAGAGAGGGAGGAGAGTACAGGGGGGTGGGGGAGAGGTGGAGAGAGGGAGGAGAGTACAGGGGGGTGGGGGAGAGGTGGAGAGAGGGAGGAGAGTACAGGGGGGTGGGGGAGAGGTGGAGAGAGGGAGGAGAGTACAGGGGGGGAAATGCTTTTCAATTCTCAGCTGGGTTTCTGTCTAAAGGCGTTCACATCCTTCTCAGACCAAACAGTTTGGGGACAGTTGGTGCACATACAGAATTATTCAGTCACATTCGGTCACGTTTTTACTCCTGTTTTGGGACTTCGGGCAACCCCCCCCCCCCCCTCCCCCCCCTTCGTCGGCGATTGGTCAACAGTAGGGATTCTTCAATGAAGTGCCTGTTGTCATTCAATCAGAGATGACCCGTCCTCATGCACATTGTTTTTCAACTTGAGAAACGAAAAATGAATGACAGATTTCTTGAGCTATCTTAGATTAATTCGGACTATTTTGAGGAAGTGATTTTCTGGCTACGGCGTCTCAAAATGGACAAACCGGTACTAATACCGATTTGTTTCTTGTTTTTCAATCGAAGGTCTTTTTAAGGAAGTTATGCGAGTTCAATCGTTTGGTTTGGCTAGCCGGGCTTGGCTAGGCGTCAGCCGTAACTCTCTCTCTCTCTCTCTTTCTCTCCGTCCAAGACTCTGTTCTACGGGCTTTAGTAAAAAAGCTTTCTGAACACTTCCTGCCTCCTTGTTTGTCTCGCTGAGGGTTCTTTGAGTAGTCCACAAATAGCTAACGCTCAGTTCACACTGACATTATCAGCTCAACTACTTCCTGAAAGAAATGACAGGATGTTCAGAAAGAAAAGAAAGAGTACAGGTGACCAACCACTTCAGGAACATCTTGGGACATCCTGTTTACTGTCCTTTAGTTCAGTCTGTCTGGGACATCCTGTTTACTGTCCTTTAGTTCAGTCTGTCTCGAGTCATGCTGTTTACTGTCCTTTAGTTCAGTCTGTCTGGAACATCCTGAGTCATTCTGTTTACTGTCCTTTAGTTCAGTCTGTCTGGGACATCCTGTTTACTGTCCTTTAGTTCAGTCTGTCTGGGACATCCTGTTTACTGTCCTTTAGTTCAGTCTGTCTGGGACATCCTGTTTACTGTCCTTTAGTTCAGTCTGTCTGGGACATCCTGTTTACTGTCCTTTAGTTCAGTCTGTCTGGGACATCCTGAGTCATTCTGTTTACTGTCCTTTAGTTCAGTCTGTCTGGGACATCCTGAGTCATTCTGTTTACTGTCCTTTAGTTCAGTCTGTCTGGAACATCCTGAGTCATTCTGTTTACTGTCCTTTAGTTCAGTCTGTCTGGGACATCCTGTTTACTGTCCTTTAGTTCAGTCTGTCTGGGACATCCTGAGTCATTCTGTTTACTGTCCTTTAGTTCAGTCTGTCTGGGACATCCTGTTTACTGTCCTTTAGTTCAGTCTGTCTGGGACATCCTGGGACATCCTGTTTACTGTCCTTTAGTTCAGTCTGTCTGGGACATCCTGTTTACTGTCCTTTAGTTCAGTCTGTCTGGGACATCCTGAGTCATTCTGTTTACTGTCCTTTAGTTCAGTCTGTCTGGAACATCCTGAGTCATTCTGTTTACTGTCCTTTAGTTCAGTCTGTCTGGAACATCCTGAGTCATTCTGTTTACTGTCCTTTAGTTCAGTCTGTCTGGGACATCCTGAGTCATCCTGTTTACTGTCCTTTAGTTCAGTCTGTCTGGAACATCCTGAGTCATCCTGTTTACTGTCCTTTAGTTCAGTCTGTCTGGAACATCCTGAGTCATTCTGTTTACTGTCCTTTAGTTCAGTCTGTCTGGGACATCCTGTTTACTGTCCTTTAGTTCAGTCTGTCTGGAACATCCTGAGTCATCCTGTTTACTGTCCTTTAGTTCAGTCTGTCTGGAACATCCTGAGTCATTCTGTTTACTGTCCTTTAGTTCAGTCTGTCTGGAACATCCTGAGTCATCCTGTTTACTGTCCTTTAGTTCAGTCTGTCTGGAACATCCTGAGTCATCCTGTTTACTGTCCTTTAGTTCAGTCTGTCTGGAACATCCTGAGTCATCCTGTTTACTGTCCTTTAGTTCAGTCTGTCTGGAACATCCTGAGTCATCCTGTTTACTGTCCTTTAGTTCAGTCTGTCTGGGACATCCTGTTTACTGTCCTTTAGTTCAGTCTGTCTGGAACATCCTGAGTCATTCTGTTTACTGTCCTTTAGTTCAGTCTGTTTCGAGTCATTCTGTTTACTGTCCTTTAGTTCAGTCTGTCTGGGACATCCTGTTTACTGTCCTTTAGTTCAGTCTGTCTGAAACATCCTGAGTCATTCTGTTTACTGTCCTTTAGTTCAGTCTGTCTGGAACATCCTGAGTCATTCTGTTTACTGTCCTTTAGTTCAGTCTGTCTGGAACATCCTGAGTCATTCTGTTTACTGTCCTTTAGTTCAGTCTGTCTGGAACATCCTGAGTCATTCTGTTTACTGTCCTTTAGTTCAGTCTGTCTGGAACATCCTGAGTCATTCTGTTTACTGTCCTTTAGTTCAGTCTGTCTGGAACATCTTGGGACATCCTGTTTACTGTCCTTTAGTTCAGTTTGTCTCGAGTCATTCTGTTTACTGTCCTTTAGTTCAGTCTGTCTGGAACATCCTGAGTCATTCTGTTTACTGTCCTTTAGTTCAGTCTGTCTGGAACATCCTGAGTCATTCTGTTTACTGTCCTTTAGTTCAGTCTGTCTGGAACATCTTGGGACATCCTGTTTACTGTCCTTTAGTTCAGTTTGTCTCGAGTCATTCTGTTTACTGTCCTTTAGTTCAGTCTGTCTCGAGTCATTATGTCTGCAGTGCAATATGTCCATTATGTATCTTCCTCTGTGAAGGAACATGAGATTAAGTCACCTTATTGCTGTGTAATTGACTTTGAAGAATAATCCAACCAAATTGATGATATTCAGAGTGTTTTTCAGTTTTCAGAAGAGACAGAGAGTGTGGAGAGAGAGAGAGAGAGAGAGAGAGAGAGAGAGAGGGGGAAGATGGGGGAGATGGGGGATAGAATAGCCTGGTAAACTCACACTAACCCAGACACACAGAGACCAGACCAGACTAGGGGCCTCGTTCACGGAGGTGGAGGAGGAGGTAGAGGAGGTGGTGATTAATTTTGGGGCTATAGCCAGCCTGCGCCACTGAATGTCTAATCAGGTAGCCAAGGCCTCCACCCAGCCTGCCTCTGTCGCCCAGTCTTCACTAATGACTCAGCTCTGAGGAATGGAAGGAGGGGAGGTGAGGGGGAGAGGAGAGGAGAGGAAGGGGAGGGGAGAGGAGGAGAGGAGGGGAGGGGAGAGGAGGGGGAGAGGAGATGAGGGGAGAGGGGAGGAAAGAGGAGGAGAGGAGGGGAGGGGGAGAGGAGGGGGAGAGGAGATGAGGGGAGAGGGGAGGAAAGAGGAGGAGAGGAGGGGAGGGGGAGAGGAGGGGGAGGAGAGGAGGGGAGGGGGAGAGGAGGGGGAGGGGAGGTACGTTCTATAAGGGTTAGGGAATAAGAGCGAGGAGGAGAGAGGGAGGGGGTAGGTCTCCGTGGAAACTAAATTCTCTCTTTGTGTCAAAATCCACTCTAATCAGCATGTCGAACAAGAAGGAGAATGTTTCAGACTCTCACCAGGGTGTTCTCTTTCATTCTCTCCCCCCTCTCTCTACCTCCCTTTCCCCTTCTCTCTACTTCCCTCTCCCCCCTCTCTCTACCTCCCTCTCCCCCCCTCTCTCTACTTCCCTCTCCCCCCCTCTCTCTACCTCCCTCTCCCCCCCTCTCTCTACTTCCCTCTCCCCCCTCTCTCTACCTCCCTCTCCCCCCCTCTCTCTACTTCCCTCTCCCCCCTCTCTCTCCCTCCCTCCTCCATCTTTGGTGCAGGGTGGATTCATGGAAATGACAAGTCACCAAATAGAAAATAAAACAATCCATCAGGATGTGGATCAGGATGTGGATGTGGATCAGGATGTGGATCAAGATGTGGATGTGGATCAGGATGTGGATCAGGATCAGGATGTGGATCAGTATGTGGATGTGGATCAGGATGTGGATCAGGATGTGGATCAGGATCAGGATGTGGATCAGGATCAGGATATGGATCAGGATCAGGATGTGGATCAGTATGTGGATGTGGATCAGGATGTGGATCAGGATGTGGATCAGGATCAGGATGTGGATCAGGATCAGGATATGGATCAGGATCAGGATGTGGATCAGTATGTGGATGTGGATCAGGATGTGGATCAGTATGTGGATGTGGATCAGGATGTGGACTATAAAACACAGCAATGTGTTCTGATAATCCATATTTCAGTGAAGGAGCCTAAAGTAACACACACACACACACACACACACACACACACACACACACACACACACACACACACACACACACACACACACACACACACACACACACACACACACACACACACACACACACACACCAACAACAAAATCAGGCCCGTTTCATTTGTTTAAATGTGAATTCAGACTGAATCTGTGAGCCTTATATCTCAGCCTGCAAAGAGAGAAGTCTTGTCCCGTTCGTCCTTTTTACTCTCCGTAAGAGAATCTGCCCTTTTCTCCTGAAGGATTATAATGTTTAGTGTTGTAGTGATTAACAGTGGCAGTATAGATGAATGAATGAACTGGGGCTATTCATCTTTATGACTGCTGTTTACTGCAGAGTCCAAGAGCCTCTATAGAGAAGGCAACACAGTGTTTTAAACATTCACCACACACTAAGACAAATACACACGTACAAATGCTCATGTAAAGGCAGAGGAGGCTCTTCAGAGGAGGAAAGGGGGAGGAGCATTTTACTCAGTGAATTTAATATTTTCTTTAAATAGTGAAACATTCAAAATGTTAACCATTTTTAGATAAAACTATACTAAATATATTAACGCTACCAAATAATTGATTGAAACACTATTTTGCAATGAATGTCTACAGTAGCCTCAACAGCACTCTGTAGGGTAGCACCATGTTGTAGCCGGAGGACAGCTAGCTTCCATCCTCCTCTGGGTACATTGACTTCAATACAAAACACAGGAGGCTCGTGGTTCACCCCCCCCCCCCCCCCCCCTTCCATAGACTTACACAGTAATTATGACAACTTCCCGGAGGATGTCCTCCAGCCTATCAGAGCTCTTGCAGCATGAACTGACATGTTGTCCACCCAATCAAAGGATCAGAGTGTGAATCTAGTACTGAAAGCAGAAGCTGGATAATGGAAGTGTAAAACAGAACAGAAAGCCAGTCTGTCAATATAGTGCTCTAAAAGCCTCATATAACACACGAGAGAGAGAGAGAGAGAGAGAGAGAGAGAGAGAGAGAGAGAGAGAGAGAGAGAGAGAGAGAGAGAGAGAGAGAGAGAGAGAGAGAGAGAGAGAGAGAGAGAGAGAGAGAGAGAGATATATATATATATATATATATATGGGCCGGCTGTCCTCTAACCTGTGGTAGTAGTACTAGTGGTGGACCGGCTGTCCTCTAACCTGTGGTATTAGTACTAGTGGTGGACCGGCTGTCCTCTAACCTGTGGTAGTAGTACTAGTGGTGGACCTGCTGTCCTCTAACCTGTGGTAGTAGTACTAGTGGTGGACCGGCTGTCCTCTAACCTGTGGTAGTAGTACTAGTGGTGGACCGGCTGTCCTCTACACTGTGGTAGTAGTACTAGTGGTGGACCTGCTGTCCTCTAACCTGTGGTAGTAGTACTAGTGGTGGACCGGCTGTCCTCTAACCTGTGGTAGTAGTACTAGTGGTGGACCGGCTGTCCTCTAACCTGTGGTAGTAGTACTAGTGGTGGACCGGCTGTCCTCTAACCTGTGGTAGTAGTACTAGTGGTGGACCGGCTGTCCTCTAACCTGTGGTAGTAGTACTAGTGGTGGACCTGCTGTCCTCTAACCTGTGGTAGTAGTACTAGTGGTGGACCGGCTGTCCTCTAACCTGTGGTAGTAGTACTAGTGGTGGACCGGCTGTCCTCTAACCTGTGGTAGTAGTACTAGTGGTGGACCGGCTGTCCTCTAACCTGTGGTAGTAGTACTAGTGGTGGACCGGCTGTCCTCTACACTGTGGTAGTAGTAGTAGTGGAGGACCGGCTGTCCTCTAACCTGTGGTAGTAGTACTAGTGGTGGACCGGCTGTCCTCTAACCTGTGGTAGTAGTACTAGTGGTGGACCGGCTGTCCTCTAACCTGTGGTAGTAGTACTAGTGGTGGACCTGCTGTCCTCTAACCTGTGGTAGTAGTACTAGTGGTGGACCGGCTGTCCTCTAACCTGTGGTAGTAGTACTAGTGGTGGACCGGCTGTCCTCTAACCTGTGGTAGTAGTACTAGTGGTGGACCTGCTGTCCTCTAACCTGTGGTAGTAGTACTAGTGGTGGACCGGCTGTCCTCTAACCTGTGGTAGTAGTACTAGTGGTGGACCGGCCGTCCTCTAACCTGTGGTAGTAGTACTAGTGGTGGACCGGCTGTCCTCTAACCTGTGGTAGTAGTACTAGTGGTGGACCGGCTGTCCTCTAACCTGTGGTAGTAGTACTAGTGGTGGACCGGCTGTCCTCTAACCTGTGGTAGTAGTACTAGTGGTGGACCGGCTGTCCTCTAACCTGTGGTAGTAGTACTAGTGGTGGACCTGCTGTCCTCTAACCTGTGGTAGTAGTACTAGTGGTGGACCTGCTGTCCTCTAACCTGTGGTAGTAGTACTAGTGGTGGACCGGCTGTCTTCTAACCTGTGGTAGTAGTACTAGTGGTGGACCGGCTGTCCTCTAACCTGTGGTAGTAGTACTAGTGGTGGACCGGCTGTCCTCTAACCTGTGGTAGTAGTACTAGTGGTGGACCGGCTGTCCTCTAACCTGTGGTAGTAGTACTAGTGGTGGACCTGCTGTCCTCTAACCTGTGGTAGTAGTACTAGTGGTGGACCTGCTGTCCTCTAACCTGTGGTAGTAGTACTAGTGGTGGACCTGCTGTCCTCTAACCTGTGGTAGTAGTACTAGTGGTGGACCTGCTGTCCTCTAACCTGTGGTAGTAGTACTAGTGGTGGACCGGCTGTCCTCTAACCTGTGGTAGTAGTACTAGTGGTGGACCGGCTGTCCTCTAACCTGTGGTAGTAGTACTAGTGGTGGACCGGCTGTCCTCTAACCTGTGGTAGTAGTACTAGTGGTGGACCTGCTGTCCTCTAACCTGTGGTAGTAGTACTAGTGGTGGACCGGCTGTCCTCTAACCTGTGGTAGTAGTACTAGTGGTGGACCGGCTGTCCTCTAACCTGTGGTAGTAGTACTAGTGGTGGACCTGCTGTCCTCTAACCTGTGGTAGTAGTACTAGTGGTGGACCGGCTGTCCTCTAACCTGTGGTAGTAGTACTACTACAGCAGAAACAGGCTTAGTTTGATTTGTCTCACAGACCTGTGAAGGGTCTTCCACAACCATTGTGTGTGTACGTGTCATACTGTGTGTGTGTACGTGTCTACCATAACCAATCAGCAGTCAGGCTGCAGGCGTTCAGGTGTTGTTATGGTGATGACTGAGAGGAACTGGCTTCTCTCTGACAAAGCCTTGTGATTGGAGGAGAACAGAAGAAGTAGTGTCCCTGAAAGAACGTTCACAGACTCTTCCCTAGACGTGTGTGTGTGTGTGTGTGTGTGCGTGTGTCTTAATGAACCATTTTCCTCTATCTTGTTTTGTCTTCCTGTGAATTAGACATCATTCTCTTTCATCAACCTCTGCTAGCGACACACCTTTCATCAACACACACACACACACACACACACACACACACACACACACACACACACACACACACACACACACACACACACACACACACACACACACACACACACACACACACACACACACACACACACACACACACACACACACACACACACGTCCCCCTGAACAGTCTAATGACTGGCTGGCTGGTCTGGCTACAAGGGTGACAGGCTTCTCTCATGTCAGCCCCGTCTTCCTCCAGACCCTCTTCTCTTCTCTCTCTGTCTCTGAGAGCTGACGAGGATTCTCTAGAATATTCCTCCAGACCCTCTCTCTTCTCTCTCTGTCTCCGAGAGCTGACGAGGATTCTCTAGAATATTCCTCCAGACCCTCTCTCTTCTCTCTCTGTCTCCGAGAGCTGACGAGGATTCTCTAGAATATTCCTCCAGACCCTCTCTCTTCTCTCTCTGTCTCCGAGAGCTGACGAGGATTCTCTAGAATATTCCTTCATCTCAGAGTCTGAGGATGGTCGACCTCCATTGAGAAGTCTGAGGACATCAAAGGGAAGAACAACTACCATCGTCAGCCCACTGAGCTCAAAGGTGTTTAGGGGAACGGCACGAGGCGAGCCGTGAGAGAGGTTGTTCTCCACCCTGAGTCCTGTTCTCTACCTCCAGCTGTGGGAGATCCTACTGAGTCCTGTTCTCTACCTCCAGCTGTGGGAGATCCTACTGAGTCCTGTTCACTACCTCCAGCTGTGGGAGATCCTACTGAGTCCTGTTCTCTACCTCCAGCTGTAGGAGATCCTACTGAGTCCTGTTCTCTACCTCCAGCTGTAGGAGATCCTACTGAGTCCTGTTCTCTACCTCCAGCTGTGGGAGATCCTACTGAGTCCTGTTCTCTACCTCCAGCTGTGGGAGATCCTACTGAGTCCTGTTCTCTACCCCCAGCTGTGGTAGATCCTACTGAGTCCTGTCCTCTACCTCCAGCTGTGGTAGATCCTACTGAGTCCTGTTCTCTACCTCCAGCTGTGGTAGATCCTACTGAGTCCTGTTCTCTACCTCCAGCTGTAGGAGGTGGTAGATCCTACTGCTGCCCTGTGTTGGACAGAAGGTCTTCCACAGCAGATGTGGGCCTGCAGGTCCACTGTTTTAATAAACAAGCAGGTGGGCCCCCCGCAGGACCCTAACTCAGTTGGGATCACCCAGAGAGGGCATGGGGTCACCCAGAGAGGGCATGGGGTCACCCAGAGAGGGCATGGGGTCACCCAGAGAGGGCATGGGGTCACCCAGAGAGGGCATGGGGTCACCCAGAGAGGGCATGGGGTAACCCAGAGAGGGCATGGGGTCACCCAGAGAGGGCATGGGGTCACCCAGAGAGGGCATGGGGTCACCCAGAGAGGGCATGGGGTCACCCAGAGAGGGCATGGGGTCACCCAGAGAGGGCATGGGGTCACCCAGAGAGGGCATGGGATGACCCCAGGAGAGGGTGGCTCTGGGCTCTCTATGCAGTATGTTGTCACCCAGAGAGGGCATGGGGTCACCCAGAGAGGGCATGGGGTGACCCCAGGAGAGGGTGGCTCTGGGCTCTCTATGCAGTATGTTGTGTGCTTTGGCTGAGGCTCCATATTGAAGCACCAGGACCCCTGCTCTCCATGCTGCTCTCCCTGCTGCTCTCCCTGCTGCTCTCCCTGCTGCTCTCCCTGCTGCTCTCCCTGCTGCTCTCCCCGCCAGGCAGGGTGCTTCTCTCTGGGCATAGGGCCAGGGGTGGCAGGGTCTCTCTGGGCGTAGGGCCAGGGGTGGCAGGGTCTCTCTGGGCGTAGGGCCAGGGGTGGCAGGATCTCTCTGGGCGTAGGGCCAGGGGTGGCAGGGTCTCTCTGGGCGTAGGGCCAGGGGTGGCAGGGTCTCTCTGGGCGTAGGGCCAGGGGTGGCAGGGTCTCTCTGGGCGTAGGGCCAGGGGTGGCAGGGTCTCTCTGGGCGTAGGGCCAGGCCTCCCTCTGTTTGCCCTGGTAATAAGCAGCGGGCCATGGTGGCACTGCCAGGATTCAGGAGGAAATACACACTTATGGAAATAAGTCATTTTTTTATTTTATTTTATAAATTAGCAAACTGTTTTTGCTTTGTTATTATGGGGTATTGTGTGTAGGTTGATGAGGGGGGGAATGGTTTAATCAAATTTAAAATAAGGCTGTAACGTAACAAAATATTGGAAAAAGTCAAGGGGTCTGAATACTTTCTGAATGCACTGTACATATGAACGGATTGGTCGAGGGCACTAGAACATTCTGCAGCACCCGGCCTCACCCTACTAGAACAGTCTGCAGCCCCCAGCCTCACCCTACTAGAACAGTCTGCAGCACCCGGCCTCACCCTACTAGAACAGTCTGCAGCACCCGGCCTCACCCTACTAGAACAGTCTGCAGCACCCGGCCTCACCCTACTAAAACAGTCTGTAGCACCCGGCCTCACCCTACTAGAACAGTCTGCAGCACCCGGCCTCACCCTACTAAAACAGTCTGTAGCACCCGGCCTCACCCTACTAGAATCTGAAGTGAAATGTCTCCTGTTTGCTGATGAAAAATCTCAGTAAGACACAAAGTATAGAGTTCCAAAACCAGTTCCAAAAGTTCCAAAACCAAAACCAGTCCAGTTGCCAGGACAACAAATACAAATTCCACCTGGACACCGTTGCCCTGGAGCACACAAAAAGGCCCATAACAGACAACAGGGTAACAAGGACAATTAAGACTAGATAATATGAATGTTTGTAGCCCGTTTCATTGCATGTTCCAGCCAACTTCACAAAGTGTCAGTGCCTTTTATTTAGTGGCCCATAATGCAACAGAGTATTTCTGCAGGCAGACGGAGAGGCAGGCCCTGGGCCACATGAAGGTGATCCTGAGAGAGAGGGTATCTAGGATTGGTTAGAATTGATCAACCTGGATAATCTGACGCCTCTGCCGTCGCTCGGGGAAACAACCAATGAGACTAATCCTTCTGTTTTGGTTGAGTTCTTCTTCTGGGAAAGAATATGTGTATTTGCATATCTCCTTATTTTTTTTTCAGCAAAATTCAAGGAGAAATTAACATGGGAAATAATAACATTAATAGTTAGACTATAGTGTTAAAATAGACGGGTTTCAAGTGCCAATATTCAGGCCGAACATCCCAACAGATATCCTGAGGAGTGTACAAATATAAACACAACCAATTAACATGGGACATAATAACTATACAATGTGTCTAATGACATTAAGATCAACATCAGACTTTAGACTAAATGTCTGGTCCCACAAACCAGGCTAAGACCCCAGAAGAAGTTCTAATGTCCTGTGTATGGTTCTGTGTGGCTCAGTTGGGAAACCAGGCTAAGACCCAGAAGAAGTTCTAATGTCCTGTGTATGGTTCTGTGTGGCTCAGTTGGGAAACCAGACTAAGACCCAGAAGAAGTTCTAATGTCCTGTGTATGGTTCTGTGTGGCTCAGTTGGGAAACCAGGCTAAGACCCAGAAGAAGTTCTAATGTCCTGTGTATGGTTCTGTGTGGCTCAGTTGGGAAACCAGGCTAAGACCCCAGAAGAAGTTCTAATGTCCTGTGTATGGTTCTGTGTGGCTCAGTTGGGAAACCAGGCTAAGACCCAGAAGAAGTTCTAATGTCCTGTGTATGGTTCTGTGTGGCTCAGTTGGGAAACCAGACTAAGACCCCAGAAGAAGTTCTAATGTCCTGTGTATGGTCCTGTGTGGCTCAGTTGGGAAACCAGGCTAAGACCCAGAAGAAGTTCTGATGTCCTGTGTATGGTCCTGTGTGGCTCAGTTGGGAAACCAGGCTAAGACCCAGAAGAAGTTCTAATGTCCTGTGTATGGTCCTGTGTGGCTCAGTTGGGAAACCAGGCTAAGACCCAGAAGAAGTTCTAATGTCCTGTGTATGGTTCTGTGTGGCTCAGTTGGGAAACCAGACTAAGACCCAGAAGAAGTTCTAATGTCCTGTGTATGGTTCTGTGTGGCTCAGTTGGGAAACCAGACTAAGACCCAGAAGAAGTTCTAATGTCCTGTGTATGGTTCTGTGTGGCTCAGTTGGGAAACCAGGCTAAGACCCAGAAGAAGTTCTAATGTCCTGTGTATGGTTCTGTGTGGCTCAGTTGGGAAACCAGGCTAAGACCCCAGAAGAAGTTCTAATGTCCTGTGTATGGTTCTGTGTGGCTCAGTTGGGAAACCAGGCTAAGACCCAGAAGAAGTTCTAATGTCCTGTGTATGGTTCTGTGTGGCTCAGTTGGGAAACCAGACTAAGACCCCAGAAGAAGTTCTAATGTCCTGTGTATGGTTCTGTGTGGCTCAGTTGGGAAACCAGGCTAAGACCCAGAAGAAGTTCTAATGTCCTGTGTATGGTCCTGTGTGGCTCAGTTGGGAAACCAGGCTAAGACCCAGAAGAAGTTCTAATGTCCTGTGTATGGTCCTGTGTGGCTCAGTTGGGAAACCAGGCTAAGACCCAGAAGAAGTTCTAATGTCCTGTGTATGGTTCTGTGTGGCTCAGTTGGGAAACCAGACTAAGACCCAGAAGAAGTTCTAATGTCCTGTGTATGGTTCTGTGTGGCTCAGTTGGGAAACCAGACTAAGACCCAGAAGAAGTTCTAATGTCCTGTGTATGGTTCTGTGTGGCTCAGTTGGGAAACCAGGCTAAGACCCAGAAGAAGTTCTAATGTCCTGTGTATATTGAATGTGCGAACCGGGCTGGGAAAATTCTGGATCATTGTTACTCTAACTTCCGCGACGCATACAAAGCCATCCCTCACCCTCCTTTCGGCAAATCTGACCACGACTCCATTTTGTTGCTCCCAGCCTATAGACAGAAACTAAAACAGGAAATGCCCGTGCTCAGGTCTGTTCAACGCTGGTCCGACCAATCTGATTCCACGCTTCAAGATTTCTTCGATCACGTGGACTGGGATATGTTCCGGATAGCGTCGAACAACAACATTGACGTATACGCTGATTCGGTGAGCGAGTTTATTAGCAAGTGCATCGGTGATGTTGTACCCACAGCGTTTATTAAAACATTCCCCAACCAGAAACTGTGGATTGATGGCAGCATTCGCGCAAAACTGAAAGCGCGAACCACTGCTTTTAATCAGGGCAAGGTGACCGGAAACATGACCGAATACAAACAGTGTAGCTATTCCCTCCGCAAGGCAACCAAACAAGCTAAGTGCCAGTATAGAGACAAAGTAGAGTCGCAATTCAACGGCTCAGACACAAGAGGTATGTGGCAGGGTCTACAGTCAATCATGGACTACAAAAAGAAAACCAGCAACGTCGCTGTAGTAACCTGGTATGTTTATGTTTACCAATAGATGGCAGTATTGTCTCAAGACGGGGGTTTGCTTCCCGCTATCCGTAGCTATTTCCTATGTCTGCCCCTCTTACTATGATTAAGAAAGCTTCAGGTAGTTTAAGCCAGGTGCATAAGATAATGTAAATCTAAGTTACAATTAAATACTAAACCGTACGTAAGTCTCATGAGTCGTAATTCTAAGAAGCATTTAAGGATACTACAGTCGCGGACCCCGATGTCTTGCTCCCAGACGAACTCGCTTTGAGGACAATACAGTGCCACCGACACGGCCCGCTACCAAAACCTGCGGGCTCTCCTTCACCGCAGCCGAGGTGAGTAAAACATTTAAACGTGTTAACCCTCGCAAGGCTGCCGCAATCACACTGCACACTGCCCTAACCCACCTGGACAAGAGGAATACCTATGTAAGAATGCTGTTCATTGACTACAGCTCAGCAATTTAACACCATAGTACCCTCCAGGCTCTTCATTAAGCTTGAGACCCTGGGTCTGAACCCCACCCTGTGCAACTGGGTCCTGGACTTCCTGATGGGCCGCCCCCAGGGTGGTGAGGGTAGGAAACAACATCTCCACCCCGCTGATCCTCAACACTGGGGCCCCACAAGGGTGCGTTCTCAGCCCTCTCCTGTACGCCCTGTTCACCCATGACTGCGTGGCCATGCACGCCTCCAACTCAATCATCAAGTTTGCAGACGACACTACAGTGGTAGGCTTGATTACCAACAACGACGAGACGGCCTACAGGGAGGAGGTGAGGGCCCTCGGAGTGTGGTGTCAGGAAAATAACCTCACACTCAACGTCAACAAAACAAAGGAGATGATTGTGGACTTCAGGAAACAGCAGAGGGAGCACCCTCCTATCCACATCGACGGGACAGTAGTGGAGAAGGTGGAAAGTTTAAAGTTCCTCGGCGTACACATCACATCACGGACAAACTGAAATGGTCCACCCACACAGACAGCGTTGTGAAGAAGGTGCAGCAGCGCCTCTTCAACCTCAGGAGGCTGAAGAAATTCGGCTTGTCACCAAAAACACACAATCGAGAGCATCCTGTCGGGCTGTATCACCGCCTGGTACGGCAACTGCTCCGCCCACAACCGTAAGGCTCTCCAGAGGGTAGTGAGGTCTGCACAGCGCATCACCGGGGGCAAACTACCTGCCCTCCAGGACACCTACACCACCCGATGTCACAGGAATTCCAAAAAGATCATCAAGGACAACAACCACCCGAGCCACTGCCTGTTCACCCCGCTCGCTCTCATCCAGAAGGCGAGGTCAGTACAGGTGCATCAAAGCTGGGACCGAGAGACTGAAAAACAGCTTCTATCTCAAGGCCATCAGACTGTTAAACAGCCATCACTAACATTGAGTGGCTGCTGCCAACACACTGACTCAAATCTCTAGCCACTTTAATAATTAAAAATTGGATGTAATAAATGTATCACTAGCCACTTTAAACAATGCCACTTTATATAATGTTTACATACCCTACATTACTCATCTCATATGTATATACTGTACTCTATACCATCTACTGCATCCTGCCTTTGCCGTTCGGCCATCGCTCATCCATATATTTATATTTACATATTCTTATTCATTCCTTTACATTTGTCTGTAAAAGGTAGTTGTTGTGAAATTGTCAGATTACTTGTTAGATATTACTGCACGGTCGGAACTAGAAGCACAAGCATTTCGCTACACTCGCATTAACATCTGCTAACCATGTGTATGTGACCAATAACATCTGCTAACCATGTGTATTTGACCAATAAGATGTGATTTGATTTGATTTGTATGGTCCTGTGTGGCTCAGTTGGGAAAAATACAAAACATAAACACAATCTATTTTCCAGCCAAGAGACAGAAGAACTGTTGTTCGATTCCATCTATCATCCAGATTTGTATCAATCTGAATGTTTAATAAACTCTACATATCTGAGATAATTGCCTTTTGAGCTGCGGCAGAACCAAGTGTCAGAGATAATATGAACTAGTTAAAAAAAAGAAGATGGGCGAGGGTGAAAGGTTGAAGAAAACGGCCGCTTCGCCTCGCCTCGCATCTTCAAACCTTTCAGCCTCTTGTTTGAAAAGATACATATTTTCACTGGCTGTGATACCCAGAATAAATGTTTATTTGGTTTAGGAGGAGAGGAATAGAGAATAAACAGGATGACGAGAGGAATAGAGAATAGACAGGATGAGGAGAGGAATAGAGAATAAACAGGATGAGGAGAGGAATAGAGAATAGACAGGAGGAGGAGAGGAATAGAGAATCATTAGCAGTAGTAGTAATAATAGAAGTAGTAATAGTAGTAGTGTTAGTAGTAGTAGTAGTAGTAATAGTAGTAGTAGTAGTAGTAATAGTAGTGGTAATAGTAGTAATAATAGTAGTAGTAGTAATAGTAGTAGTAGTAATAGTAGTAGTAGTAGTAGTAATACTAGTAGTTTTAGTCGTAGTAGTAATGATAGTAGTAGTAGTAGTAGTAGTAATAGTAATAGTAGTAGTAATACTAGTAGTTTTAGTAATAGTAGTAATAATAGTAGGAGTAGTAATGATAGTAGTAGTAGTAGTAGTAGTAATAATAGTAGTAATACTAGTAGTTTTAGTCGTAGTAGTAATGATAGTAGTAGTAGTAGTAGTAGTAATAGTAATAGTAGTAGTAATACTAGTAGTTTTAGTCGTAGTAGTAATGATAGTAGTAGTAGTAGTAGTAGTAATAGTAATAGTAGTAGTAGTAATACTAGTAGGAGTAGTAATGATAGTAATAGTAGTAGTAGTAGTAATGATAGTAGTAGTAATAGTAGTAATACTAGTAGGAGTAGTAATGATAGTAATAGTAGTAGTAGTAGTAATACTAGTAGTTTTAGTAATAGTAGTAATAATAGTAGTAGTAGTAGTAATGATAGTAGTAGTAATAGTAGTAATACTAGTAGGAGTAGTAATGATAGTAATAGTAGTAGTAGTAGTAATACTAGTAGTTTTAGTAATAGTAGTAATAATAGTAGTAGTAGTAGTAATGATAGTAGTAGTAGTAATAGTAGTAGTAGTAGTACTAGTAGTAGTAGTAGTAGTAGTAGTAGTAATGATAGTAATAGTAGTAGTAGTAGTAATGATAGTAGTTTTAGTAGTAGTAGTGATAGTAGTAGTAGTATAGTAGCAATAGTAATAGTAGTGGTGGTTGTGGTGGTAGTAGTAGTAGTAGTAGTAGTGGTGGTGGTGGTGGTGGTAGTAGTAGTAGTATAGTAGCAATAGTAATAGTAGTGGTGGTTGTGGTGGTGGTAGTAGTAGTAGTATAGTAGTAGTGGTGGTAGTAGTAGTAGTAGTAGTATAGTAGTAGTGGTGGTAGTAGTAGTAGTAGTAGTAGTAGTAGTAGTAGTAGTGGTGGTGGTAGTAGTAATAATAGTAGTAGTAGTGGTAGTGGTAGTATAGTAGTAGTAGTAGTAGTAATAGTAGTAGTGGTAGTGGTAGTGGTGGTAGTAGTAGTAGTGGTGGTAGTAGTAGTAGTAGTAGTAATAGTGGTAGTGGTGCTAGACTTTCTTCACTTGTTCTGTACTTGGTGTCTTGGAAAGACAAATATTGCAGTTGACAGACTGTGATAGGATCACAGATTGCTACTGAACACTCACACAGTGGGAGCTTCTCAATAAATGCAGAAAGATGAACTCAAATACACACCAGGAAATAAATGAGTGAAAACACTTCTGTCTCTCTCTCTCCCTCTCCTTCTCTCCCTCTCTCTCTATCCCTCTCTCTCTATCCCTCTCTCTCTATCCCTCTCTCTCTCTCCCTCTCTCTCTATCCCTCTCCCTCTCTCTCTCCCTCCCACTCTCTCCCTCTCTCCCTCACTCTCTCTCTCCCTCTCCCTCCCCCTCTCTCCCTCTCCCTCCCTCTCTCTCCCTCCCTGGATCTAGCATCACACTGAAGGAGAGTTCTCTCCTCTCTCTATCTCTCTCTCTCTATCCCTCTCTCTCTCTCCCTCTCTCTCTATCCCTCTCCCTCTCTCTCTCCCTCCCACTCTCTCCCTCTCTCCCTCACTCTCTCTCTCCCTCCCCCTCTCTCCCTCTCTCTCTCCCTCTCCCTCCCTCTCTCTCCCTGTCTGGATCTAGCATCACACTGAAGGAGAGTTCTCTCCTCTCTCTCCTCTTAGCCTGAGTCCCAGATGGCACCTTATTCCCTTTATAAATGGTATCTGGTCAGAAGTAGTGAAACATAAAGGGACGAGGGGTCCAAATTGTAATAACCGTCCGATGTGCATCACGTCGCTGCCCGATATTGTGGATAAAGAGTCACTCGTCTAACAGAACACAGAGGGTGTTCTTTAATGGAAGCCTCTCCGACATAATCCAGGTGGAATCAGGAATTCCCCAGGGCAGCTGTCTAGGCTCATTACTTTGTTCAATCTTTACTAATGAATTGCCATTGGCTTTGAGTAAAGCCAGTGTGTCTATGTATGCGGATGACTCAACACTGTACACGTCAGCTACTACAGCGACTGAAATGACTGCAACACTTAACAAAGAGCTGCAGTTAGTTTCAGAGGAATACATTAGCCCTAAATAGCCCTAAATATTTCTAAAACTAAAAGCATTGTATTTGGGACAAATCATTCACTAAAATTGTATTTATGAGAGTTATTGACATGTTGAATGCACTGAGCTGTCTGTCTAAACTACTAACACACAGCTCAGACACCCATGCATACCCCACAAGACATGCCACCAGAGGTCTCTTCACCGTCCCCAAGTCCAGAACAGACTATGGGAGGCGCTCAGTACTACATAGAGCCATGACTAAATGGAACTCTATTCCACAACAGGTAACTGATGCAGCAGGAGAATCAGATTTAAAAAACAGATTTAAAAACACCTTATGGAACAGCAGGGACTGTGAAGCAACACAAACATTGGCACAGACACATGCATTTACACACACACACACACACACACACACACACACACACACACACACACACACACACACACACACACACACACACACACACACACACACACACACACACACACAAATAACACACACAATAACGTACACACTATTTATTTCATTTACTTGTATTCATTTATTTTTATTTATCCTTTATTTAACGAGGCAAGTCAGTTAAGAACAAATTCTTATTTACAATGACGGCCTACCAAAAGTCAAAAGGCCTCCTGCAGGGACAGGGGGCTGAGATAAAATAAAATAAAAAGTGTAACATTTAAAAACACGTACACAT
>NC_092096.1:7393163-7413163 GCF_045679555.1 Salvelinus alpinus | reverse complement strand
AGCAGCAGTGTGTGTAGTTGAGGGGTCTGGTACCCTCCCTCCCTCCCTCTAGACCCTGTAGCAGCAGTGTGTGTAGTTGTGGGGTCTGGTACCCTCCCTCTCTCCCTCTAGACCCTGTAGCAGCAGTGTGTGTAGTTGTGGGGTCTGGTACCCATGCTCTCTCCCTCTAGACCCTGTAGCAGCAGTGTGTGTAGTTGTGGGGTCTGGTACCCTCCCTCTCTCCCTCTAGACCCTGTAGCAGCAGTGTGTGTAGTTGTGGGGTCTGGTACCCTCCCTCTCTCCCTCTAGACCCTGTAGCAGCAGTGTGTGTAGTTGTGGGGTCTGGTACCCATGCTCTCTCCCTCTAGACCCTGTAGCAGCAGTGTGTGTAGTTGAGGGGTCTGGTACCCTCCCTCTCTCCCTCTAGACCCTGTAGCAGCAGTGTGTGTAGTTGTGGGGTCTGGTACCCTCCCTCTCTCCCTCTAGACCCTGTAGCAGCAGTGTGTGTAGTTGAGGGGTCTGGTACCCTCCCTCTCTCCCTCTAGACCCTGTAGCAGCAGTGTGTGTAGTTGAGGGGTCTGGTACCCTCCCTCTCTCCCTCTAGACCCTGTAGCAGCAGTGTGTGTAGTTGTGGGGTCTGGTACCCATCCTCTCTCCCTCTAGACCCTGTAGCAGCAGTGTGTGTAGTTGTGGGGTCTGGTACCCTCCCTCTCTCCCTCTAGACCCTGTAGCAGCAGTGTGTGTAGTTGTGGGGTCTGGTACCCTCCCTCTCTCCCTCTAGACCCTGTAGCAGCAGTGTGTGTAGTTGAGGGGTCTGGTACCCTCCCCTCTCTCCCTCTAGACCCTGTAGCAGCAGTGTGTGTAGTTGAGGGGTCTGGTACCCTCCCTCTCTCCCTCTAGACCCTGTAGCAGCAGTGTGTGTAGTTGTGGGGTCTGGTACCCTCCCTCTCTCCCTCTAGACCCTGTAGCAGCAGTGTGTGTAGTCTGAGGGGTCTGGTACCCTCCCTCTCTCCCTCTAGACCCTGTAGCAGCAGTGTGTGTAGTTGAGGGGTCTGGTACCCTCCTCTCTCCCTCTAGACCCTGTAGCAGCAGTGTGTGTAGTTGTGGGGTCTGGTACCCTCCCTCTCTCCCTCTAGACCCTGTAGCAGCAGTGTGTGTAGTTGAGGGGTCTGGTACCCTCCCCTCTCTCCCTCTAGACCCTGTAGCAGCAGTGTGTGTAGTTGTGGGGGTCTGGTACCCTCCCTCTCTCCCTCTAGACCCTGTAGCAGCAGTGTGTGTAGTTGTGGGGTCTGGTACCCTCCCTCTCTCCCCTCTAGACCCTGTAGCAGCAGTGTGTGTAGTTGTGGGGTCTGGTACCCCTCCTCTCTCCCTCTAGACCCTGTAGCAGCAGTGTGTGTAGTTGTGGGGTCTGGTACCCTCCCTCTCTCCCTCTAGACCCTGTAGCAGCAGTGTGTGTAGTTGTGGGGTCTGGTACCCTCCCTCCCTCCCTCTAGACCCTGTAGCAGCAGTGTGTGTAGTTGAGGGGTCTGGTACCCTCCCTCTAGACCCTGTAGCAGCAGTGTGTGTAGTTGTGGGGTCTGGTACCCTCCCTCTCTCCCTCTAGACCCTGTAGCAGCAGTGTGTGTAGTTGTGGGGTCTGGTACCCTCCCTCTCTCCCTCTAGACCCTGTAGCAGCAGTGTGTGTAGTTGTGGGGTCTGGTACCCTCCCTCTCTCCCTCTAGACCCTGTAGCAGCAGTGTGTGTAGTTGTGGGGTCTGGTACCCTCCCTCTCTCCCTCTAGACCCTGTAGCAGCAGTGTGTGTAGTTGTGGGGTCTGGTACCCTCCCTCTCTCCCTCTAGACCCTGTAGCAGCAGTGTGTGTAGTTGTGGGGTCTGGTACCCTCCCTCTCTCCCTCTAGACCCTGTAGCAGCAGTGTGTGTAGTTGTGGGGTCTGGTACCCTCCCTCTCTCCCTCTAGACCCTGTAGCAGCAGTGTGTGTAGTTGAGGGGTCTGGTACCCTCCCTCTCTCCCTCTAGACCCTGTAGCAGCAGTGTGTGTAGTTGAGGGGTCTGGTACCCTCCCTCTCTCCCTCTAGACCCTGTAGCAGCAGTGTGTGTAGTTGAGGGGTCTGGTACCCTCCCTCTCTCCCTCTAGACCCTGTAGCAGCAGTGTGTGTAGTTGTGGGGTCTGGTACCCTCCCTCCCTCCCTCTAGACCCTGTAGCAGCAGTGTGTGTAGTTGAGGGGTCTGGTACCCTCCCTCTCTCCCTCTAGACCCTGTAGCAGCAGTGTGTGTAGTTGAGGGGTCTGGTACCCTCCCTCCCTCCCTCTAGACCCTGTAGCAGCAGTGTGTGTAGTTGAGGGGTCTGGTACCCTCCCTCTCTCCCTCTAGACCCTGTAGCAGCAGTGTGTGTAGTTGTGGGGTCTGGTACCCTCCCTCTCTCCCTCTAGACCCTGTAGCAGCAGTGTGTGTAGTTGAGGGGTCTGGTACCTCTCCCTCTCTCCCTCTAGACCCTGTAGCAGCAGTGTGTGTAGTTGTGGGGTCTGGTACCCTCCCTCTCTCCCTCTAGACCCTGTAGCAGCAGTGTGTGTAGTTGAGGGGTCTGGTACCCTCCCTCTCTCCCTCTAGACCCTGTAGCAGCAGTGTGTGTAGTTGAGGGGTCTGGTACCCTCCCTCTCTCCCTCTAGACCCTGTAGCAGCAGTGTGTGTAGTTGAGGGGTCTGGTACCCTCCCTCTCTCCCTCTAGACCCTGTAGCAGCAGTGTGTGTAGTTGAGGGGTCTGGTACCCTCCCTCTCTCCCTCTAGACCCTGTAGCAGCAGTGTGTGTAGTTGTGGGGTCTGGTACCCTCCCTCTCTCCCTCTAGACCCTGTAGCAGCAGTGTGTGTAGTTGAGGGGTCTGGTACCCTCCCTCTCTCCCTCTAGACCCTGTAGCAGCAGTGTGTGTAGTTGTGGGGTCTGGTACCCTCCCTCTCTCCCTCTAGACCCTGTAGCAGCAGTGTGTGTAGTTGAGGGGTCTGGTACCCTCCCTCTAGACCCTGTAGCAGCAGTGTGTGTAGTTGAGGGGTCTGGTACCCATGCTGGCCTGTAGCAGCACATCCATTTAACATGTTAGATTACTGCAGATTAAGAATAGCCTGGTAGCCAACTCTGGCAAGACAACACACAGATCAGGATCCAGGCTACGTTAAAGGGACATCTGCTTGGCTAAAGAGACGCTGATATTACCAATGGTGTCAGCAGAGAAGAGGATGGCGAAGAGGGAAACATTTTAAACTGGAGCTTGAGGCTGTGTTTGACACGGTAGCCGTTTCCCTTTAGAGGGCACTGTTCTGACCAGGGCCCACAGTAGAGGGCACTGTTCTGACCAGGGCCCACAGTAGAGGGCACTGTTCTGACCAGGGCCCACAGTAGAGGGCACTGTTCTGACCAGGGCCCACAGTAGAGGGCACTGTTCTGACCAGGGCCCACAGTAGGGGGCACTGTTCTGACCAGGGCCCACAGTAGAGGGCACTGTTCTGACCAGGGCCCACAGTAGAGGGCACTGTTCTGACCAGGGCCCACAGTAGAGGGCACTGTTCTGACCAGGGCCCACAGTAGAGGGCACTGTTCTGACCAGGGCCCACAGTAGAGGGCACTGTTCTGACCAGGGCCCACAGTAGAGGGCACTGTTCTGACCAGGGCCCACAGTAGAGGGCACTGTTCTGACCAGGGCCCACAGTAGGGGGCACTGTTCTGACCAGGGCCCACAGTAGAGGGCACTGTTCTGACCAGGGCCCACAGTAGAGGGCACTGTTCTGACCAGGGCCCACAGTAGAGGGCACTGTTCTGACCACCGTAGCAGCTCACCACAGCAGCTCACCACAGCAGCTCACCACAGCAGCTCACCACAGCAGCTCACCACAGCAGCTCACCATAGCAGCTCACCATAGCAGCTCACCATAGCAGCTCACCACAGCAGCTCACCATAGCAGCTCACCACAGCAGCTCACCACAGCAGCTCACCACAGCAGCTCACCACAGCAGCTCACCACAGCAGCTCACCACAGCAGCTCACCATAGCAGCTCACCACAGCAGCTCACCACAGCAGCTCACCATAGCAGCTCACCACAGCAGCTCACCACAGCAGCTCACCATAGCAGCTCACCACAGACGATCAATATCTCTGGTTGAAACACCCTGGTGGTATAACTCTCTCTGTGAAGACGATCAATATCAGAACTCATGTCTGTCATCTAATCCTATTGAACTGTGTGCTGATCACCATGACGATTCAAAACCAGTCCATCGGAGGACAAGTGTTTGATAGTCAAACCCAGTCAACATCAATGATCCTTCATATCTGATTAAATGTACAGAAAATCAGATGAATGGCATGTTTACATCTATAGTAAGTTCAAGCAAGCACCCCCCCACCCCCCATGGTCTATGGTTACACCCCCCACCCCCCATGGTCTATGGTTACACCCCCCAGCCCCCATGGTCTATGGTTACACCCCCCACCCCCCATGGTCTATGGTTACACCCCCCATGGTCTATGGTTACACCCCCCATGGTCTATGGTTACACCCCCCCAGACCCCATGGTCTATGGTTACACCCCCCATGGTCTATGGTTACACCCCCCCAGACCCCATGGTCTATGGTTACACCCCCCATGGTCTATGGTTACACCCCCCATGGTCTATGGTTACACCCCCCCAGACCCCATGGTCTATGGTTACACCCCCCATGGTCTATGGTTACACCCCCCCAGACCCCATGGTCTATGGTTACACCCCCCCATGGTCTATGGTTACACCCCCCAGCCCCCATGGTCTATGGTTACACCCCCCAGCCCCCATGGTCTATGGTTACACCCCCCACCCCCCATGGTCTATGGTTACACCCCCCATGGTCTATGGTTACACCCCCCATGGTCTATGGTTACACCCCCCCAGACCCCATGGTCTATGGTTACACCCCCCATGGTCTATGGTTACACCCCCCCAGACCCCATGGTCTATGGTTACACCCCCCATGGTCTATGGTTACACCCCCCATGGTCTATGGTTACACCCCCCCAGACCCCATGGTCTATGGTTACACCCCCCATGGTCTATGGTTACACCCCCCCAGACCCCATGGTCTATGGTTACACCCCCCCATGGTATATGGTTACACCCCCCCACCCCCCATGGTCTATGGTTACACCCCCCCATGGTATATGGTTACACCCCCCCAGACCCCATGGTCTATGGTTACACCCCCCCATGGTATATGGTTACACCCCCCCACCCCCCATGGTCTATGGTTACACCCCCCCATGGTATATGGTTACACCCCCCCAGACCCCATGGTCTATGGTTACACCCCCCACCCCCCATGGTCTATGGTTACACCCCCCCATGGTATATGGTTACACCCCCCCAGACCCCATGGTCTATGGTTACACCCCCCCCATGGTCTATGGTTACACCCCCACCCCCCATGGTCTATGGTTACACCCCCACCCCCCATGGTCTATGGTTACACCCCCCAGTCCCCCCATGGTCTATGGTTACACCCCCCAGCCCCCCATGGTCTATGGTTACACCCCCACCCCCCATGGTCTACGGTTACACACCCCAGCCCCCCACGGTCTATGGTTACACCCCCCAGACCCCATGGTCTATGGTTACACCCCCCAGACCCCATGGTCTATGGTTACACCCCCCACCCCCCATGGTCTATGGTTACACCCCCCAGACCCCATGGTCTATGATCACACCCCCCAGCCCCCATGGTATATGGTTTCACCCCCCAGACCCCATGGTCTATGGTTACACCCCCCCATGGTCTATGGTTACACCCCCACCCCCCATGGTCTATGGTTACACCCCCCAGACCCCCCTGATCTATGATTACACCCCCACCCCCCATGGTCTATGGTTACACCCCCCCATGGTCTATGGTTACCCCCCCAGACCCCATGGTCTATGGTTACACCCCCTAGACCCCATGGTGTAAGGTTACACCCCCCGTGGTCTATGATTACACCCCCTAGACCCCATGGTGTAAGGTTACACCCCCCATGGTCTATGGTTACACCCCCCAGACCCCATGGTGTAAGGTTACACCCCCCATGGTCTATGGTTACACCACCCAGCCCCCATGGTCTATGGTTACACCCCCCCAGCCCCAATGGTCTATGGTTACACCCCCCAGACCCCACGGTCTATGGTTACACCCTCCAGACCCCATGGTCTATGATTACACCCCCCACCCCCCATGGTCTATGGTTACACCCCCCCAGCCCCCATGGTCTATGGTTGCACCCCCCCAGCCCCCATGGTCTATGGTTACACCCCCCAGACCCCATGGTCTATGGTTACACCCCCCCAGACCCCATGGTGTAAGGTTACACCCCCCATGGTCTATGGTTACACCCCCCAGACCCCATGGTCTATGGTTACACCCCCCCAGACCCCATGGTCTATGGTTACACCCCCCATGGTCTATGGTTACACCCCCCATGGTCTATGGTTACACCCCCACCCCCCATGGTCTATGGTTACACCCCCCAGACCCCATGGTCTATGGTTACACCCCCCCAGCCCCCACGGTCTATGGTTACACCCCCCCATGGTCTATGGTTACACCCCCCAGACCCCATGGTCTATGGTTACACCCCCCAGCCCCCCATGGTCTATGGTTACACCCCCACCCCCCATGGTCTATGGTTACACCCCCCAGACCCCATGGTCTATGGTTACACCCCCCATGGTCTATGGTTACACCCCCCATGGTCTATGGTTACACCCCCCATGGTCTATGGTTACACCCCCCATGGTCTATGGTTACACCCCCCATGGTCTATGATGACACCCCCCCAGACCACATGGTCTATGGTTACACCCCCCCATAGTCTATGATTACACCCTCCAGACCCCATGGTCTATGAATACACCCCCCATGGTATATGATTACACCCCCCAGCCCCCCATGGTCTATGGTTACACCCCCCATGGTCTATGGTTACACCCCCCATGGTCTATGGTTACACCCCCCATGGTCTATGGTTACACCCCCCATTGTCTATGGGTACACCCCCCATGGTATATGATTACACCCCCCAGCCCCCATGGTCTATGGTTACACCCCCCACACCCCCCATGGTCTATGATTACACCCCCTAGCCCCCTTGGTCTATGATTACACCCCCCATGGTCTATGATTACACCCCCACATCCCCATTGTCTAAGATTACACCCCCAGCCCCCTTTGTCTATGATTACACCCCCAGCCCCCTTTGTCTATGATTACACCCCCCAGCCCCCTTGGTCTATGATTACACCCCCCATGGTCTATGATTACACCCCCACATCCCCATTGTCTATGATTACACCCCCAGCCCCCTTTGTCTATGATTACACCCCCCAGCCCCATGGTCTATGATTACACCCCCCATGGTCTATGATTACACACCCCAGCCCCCCACGGTCTATGATTACACCATCAGCCCCCCATGGTCTATGATTACTCCCCCCATGGTCTATAGTTACACCCCCCAGCCCCCCCTGGTCTATGATTACACCCCCAGCCCCCCACGGTCTATGATTACACCCCCAGCCCCCCACGGTCTATGATTACACCCCCCATCCCCCCACGGTCTATGATTACACCCCCAGCCCCCCATGGTATATGATTACACCCCCCCAGCCCCCCACGGTCTATGATTACACCCCCATCCCCCCACGGTCTATGATTACACCCCCATCCCCCCACGGTCTATGATTACACCCCCCCAGCCCCCCACGGTCTATGAATACACCCCCATCCCCCCACGGTCTATGATTACACCCCCATCCCCCCACGGTCTATGATTACACCCCCCCACCCCCAGGGTCTATGATTACACTCCCCCAGCCCCCCTGGTGAATTTGTAAACAGGGTTATATTCCCTCTTGTACAGTCCAGAAAGTATTCACACCCCTTGACTTTTTCCACATTTCGTTGGGTTACAGACGACATTTAAAAAACGATGACATTGAGACGGTGAGTCACTGGCCTACCCACAACACCCCATAATGTCAAAGTGGAATTATGTTCTTAGAAATGTTTACAAATTAATGAAAAATTTAAAAACTGAAATGTCTTGAGTCAATAACTATTCAATCCCTTTGTTATGGCGATGCCTAAATACGTGCAGGAGTAAAAATGTACTTAACAAGTTGAAATAATATTGTTTAATATGATTTTTGAATGACTACCTCATCTCTGTACCCCCACACGTACAATTATCTGTGAGGTCCCTCAGTCGAGCAGTGAATTTTCAAACACAGATTCAACCGCAAAGACCAGGGAGGTTTTCCAATTCCTCAACAAAGAAGGGCACCTATTGGTTGATGGGTAAAGTTATTGATTACACTCTGGATGGTGTATCAATACAACTAGTTACTACAAATATACAGGCGTTCTTCTTAACTCAGTTGCCGGAGAGGAAGGAAACTGCTCAGGGATTTCATCATGAGGCCAATGGTGACTTTAAAATCGTTACAGAGTTTAATGGCTGTGATAGGAGAAAACTGAGGATGGATCAACAACATTGTAGTTACTCCACAAAACTAACCGAAATGACAGAGTGAAAAGAAAGACGCATGTACAGAATATAAATATTACAAAACATCCATCCTGTTGCAACAAGGCACTAAAGTAGAACTGCAAAAAAATGTAGCGAATAAATTAACTTTGTCCTGAATACAAAGTGTTATGTTTGGGACAAATCCAATACAACACATTACTGAGTACCACTCTCTCCATATTTTCAAGCATATTGGTGGCTGCATCATGTTATGGGTATGCTTGTCATCGTTAAGGACTGGGGAGTTTTCAGGATAAAAAAGAAACGGAATGGCGCTAAGCACAGGCAAAATCCTAGAGGAAAACCTGGTTCAGTCTGCTTTCCACCAGACACTGGGAGATGAATTCACCTTTCAACAGGACAATAACCTAAAACACAAGGCCAAATCTACACTGGAGTTGCTCACCAAGAATGTTCCGGAGTGGCCGAGTTACAGGTTTGACTTAAATCTACTTGAAAATCTATGGCAAGATCTGAAAATTGTTGTCTAGCAATGATCAACAACCAAAAATTGACAGAGCTTGAAGACGTTTTCAAGAATAATTTGCAAATGACCCAGAGCGTTCAGTCAGCCCACTAACACCCCTATAGGATCACAGCAGAACCACTACTTGGAACAGAGAAATACTCAACCATGAGAAATCAAAGGCAAAGGAACTGAGTAATATTAAGAAATGCTATAGACGGAAGGAATGTAGTGTGGAAACATACCAAAAAACAATTAGGTAACAACAAATTCAATCCCTTTTAGACAATTTTTTGGGACAAAATGTTTCACTGTAACAGTGAAGGTGTAAACTTGGCAGTAGAAAATCTAAACAGTATATTTGATCTCTCAGCCTCCCTCCATCAAATCTAAAAATTTAAAATAGAAAACCGAAGAAAATGAACAACAATGACAAATGGTTTGATGAAGAATGTAAAAACCTAAGAAAGACATTGAGAAACCTGTCCAACCTAAAACATAGAGACCCGGAAAACCTGAGTCGACTCCTTCACTATGGTGAATCACTAAAACAATACAGAAATACACTACGGAAAAAGAAGGAACAGCACGTCAGAAATCAGCTCAATGTAATTGAAGAATCCATAGAATCTAATCACTTCTGGGAAAATTGGAAAACACTAAACAAACAACAACACGAAGAATTATCTATCCAAAATGGAGATGTATGGGTAAACCACTTCTCCAATCTTTTTGGCTCTATAACAAAGAATAAAGAGCAAAAACATATACATGATCAAATACAAATCCTAGAATCAACTATTAAAGACTACCAGAACCCACTGGATTCTCCAATTACCTTGAACGAGTTACAGGACAAAATAAAAACCCTCCAACCCAAAAAGGCCTGTGGTGTTGATGGTATCCTCAGTGAAATGATAAAATATACAGACCACTAATTCCAATTGGCTATACTAAAACTCTTTATCATCATCCTCAGCTCTGGTATCTTCCCCAATATTTGGAACCAAGGACTGATCACCCCAATCCCCAGAAGTGGAGACACAGGCTGTGATGGTGGGAGGAGGGGAGGAGGCTGTGATGGTGGGAGGAGGCTGTGGTGGTGGGAGGAGACTGTGATGGTGGGAGGAGGGGAGGAGGCTGTGATGGTGGGAGGAGGCTGTGATGGTGGGAGGAGACTGTGATGGTGGGAGGAGGCTGTGACGGTGGGAGGAGACTGTGATGGTGGGAGGAGGCTGTGATGGTGGGAGGAGGGGAGGAGGCTGTGATGGTGGAGGAGGGGAGGAGGCTGTGACGGTGGGAGGAGACTGTGATGGTGGGAGGAGGCTGTGATGGTGGGAGGAGGCTGTGATGGTGGGAGGAGGCTGTGATGGTGGGAGGAGGGGAGGAGGCTGTGATGGTGGGAGGAGACTGTGATGGTGGGAGGAGGCTGTGATAGTGGGAGGAGGCTGTGATGGTGGGAGGAGACTGTGATGGTGGGAGGAGGCTGTGATGGTGGGAGGAGGCTGTGATGGTGGGAGGAGGCTGTGATGGTGGGAGGAGGCTGTGATGGTGGGAGGAGGGGAGGAGGCTGTGATGGTAGGAGGAGGCTGTGATGGTGGGAGGAGGCTGTGATGGTGGGAGGAGGCTGTGATGGTGGGAGGAGACTGTGATGGTGGGAGGAGGCTGTGATGGTGGGAGGAGGCTGTGATGGTGGGAGGAGGCTGTGACGGTGGGAGGAGGCTGTGACGGTGGGAGGAGACTGTGACGGTGGGAGGAGGCTGTGATGGTGGGAGGAGGCTGTGATGGTGGGAGGAGGGGAGGAGGCTGTGATGGTGGGAGGAGACTGTGATGGTGGGAGGAGGCTGTGGTGGTGGGAGGAGACTGTGATGGTGGGAGGAGGCTGTGACGGTGGGAGGAGACTGTGATGGTGGGAGGAGGCTGTGGTGGTGGGAGGAGGCTGTGATGGTGGGAGGAGACTGTGACGGTGGGAGGAGACTGTGATGGTGGGAGGAGGCTGTGGTGGTGGGAGGAGGGGAGGAGGCTGTGATGGTGGGAGGAGGCTGTGATGGTGGGAGGAGGCTGTGACGGTAGGAGGAGACTGTGATGGTGGGAGGAGGCTGTGGTGGTGGGAGGAGGGGAGGAGGCTGTGATGGTGGGAGGAGGCTGTGATGGTGGGAGGAGGCTGTGATGGTGGGAGGAGGCTGTGGTGGTGGGAGGAGGCTGTGATGGTGGGAGGAGGGGAGGAGGCTGTGATGGTGGGAGGAGGCTGTGATGGTGGGAGGAGGCTGTGATGGTGGGAGGAGACTGTGATGGTGGGAGGAGGCTGTGACGGTGGGAGGAGACTGTGACGGTGGGAGGAGGCTGTGATGGTGGGAGGAGGCTGTGACGGTGGGAGGAGGCTGTGACGGTGGGAGGAGACTGTGACGGTGGGAGGAGGCTGTGATGGTGGGAGGAGACTGTGATGGTGGGAGGAGGCTGTGGTGGTGGGAGGAGGCTGTGACGGTGGGAGGAGGGGAGGAGGCTGTGATGGTGGGAGGAGGGGAGGAGGCTGTGATGGTGGGAGTAGGGGAGGAGGCTGTGATGGTGGGAGGAGGGGAGGAGGCTGTGATGGTGGGAGGAGGCTGTGATGGTGGGAGGAGACTGTGATGGTGGGAGGAGGCTGTGGTGGTGGGAGGAGACTGTGACGGTGGGAGGAGGCTGTGATGGTGGGAGGAGGCTGTGATGGTGGGAGGAGGGGAGGAGGCTGTGATGGTGGGAGGAGACTGTGATGGTGGGAGGAGGCTGTGGTGGTGGGAGGAGACTGTGATGGTGGGAGGAGGCTGTGACGGTGGGAGGAGACTGTGATGGTGGGAGGAGGCTGTGGTGGTGGGAGGAGGCTGTGATGGTGGGAGGAGACTGTGACGGTGGGAGGAGACTGTGATGGTGGGAGGAGGCTGTGGTGGTGGGAGGAGGGGAGGAGGCTGTGATGGTGGGAGGAGGCTGTGATGGTGGGAGGAGGCTGTGACGGTGGGAGGAGACTGTGATGGTGGGAGGAGGCTGTGGTGGTGGGAGGAGGGGAGGAGGCTGTGATGGTGGGAGGAGGCTGTGATGGTGGGAGGAGGCTGTGATGGTGGGAGGAGGCTGTGGTGGTGGGAGGAGGCTGTGATGGTGGGAGGAGGGGAGGAGGCTGTGATGGTGGGAGGAGGCTGTGATGGTGGGAGGAGGCTGTGATGGTGGGAGGAGACTGTGATGGTGGGAGGAGGCTGTGACGGTGGGAGGAGACTGTGACGGTGGGAGGAGGCTGTGATGGTGGGAGGAGGCTGTGACGGTGGGAGGAGGCTGTGACGGTGGGAGGAGACTGTGACGGTGGGAGGAGGCTGTGATGGTGGGAGGAGACTGTGATGGTGGGAGGAGGCTGTGGTGGTGGGAGGAGGCTGTGACGGTGGGAGGAGGGGAGGAGGCTGTGATGGTGGGAGGAGGGGAGGAGGCTGTGATGGTGGGAGTAGGGGAGGAGGCTGTGATGGTGGGAGGAGGGGAGGAGGCTGTGATGGTGGGAGGAGGCTGTGATGGTGGGAGGAGACTGTGATGGTGGGAGGAGGCTGTGGTGGTGGGAGGAGGCTGTGACGGTGGGAGGAGACTGTGATGGTGGGAGGAGGCTGTGACGGTGGGAGGAGACTGTGATGGTGGGAGGAGGCTGTGGTGGTGGGAGGAGGGGAGGAGGCTGTGATGGTGGGAGGAGGGGAGGAGGCTGTGATGGTGGGAGGAGGGGAGGAGGCTGTGATGGTGGAGGAGGAGAGGAGGCTGTGATGGTGGGAGGAGGGGAGGAGGCTGTGATGGTGGAGGAGGGGAGGAGGCTGTGATGGTGGGAGGAGGAGAGGAGGCTGTGATGAGGGGAGGAGGCTGTGATGGTGGGAGGAGGAGAAGAGGCTGTGATGGGGAAGGAGGGGAGGAGGCTGTGATGGTGGGAGGAGGGGAGGAGGCTGTGATGGTGGGAGGAGGCTGTGATGGTGGGAGGAGACTGTGGTGGTGGAGGAGGGGAGGAGGCTGTGATGGTGGGAGGAGGAGAGGAGGCTGTGATGGGGGAGGAGGGGAGGAGGCTGTGATGGTGGGAGGAGGGGAGGAGGCTGTGATGGTGGGAGGAGGCTGTGATGGTGGGAGGAGACTGTGGTGGGGGAGGAGGCTGTCATGGTGGGAGGAGACTGTAATGGTGGAAGGAGACTGTGATGGTGGGAGGAGACTGTGGTGGGGGAAGGAGACTGTGATGGTGGGAGGAGGGGAGGAGGCTGTGATGGTGGGAGGAGGGGAGGAGGCTGTGACGGTGGGAGGAGGCTGTGACGGTGGGAGGAGACTGTGATGGTGGGAGGAGGCTGTGGTGGTGGGAGGAGGCTGTGACGGTGGGAGGAGGGGAGGAGGCTGTGATGGTGGGAGGAGGGGAGGAGGCTGTGATGGTGGGAGTAGGGGAGGAGGCTGTGATGGTGGGAGGAGGGGAGGAGGCTGTGATGGTGGGAGGAGGGGAGGAGGCTGTGATGGTGGGAGGAGGGGAGGAGGCTGTGATGGTGGGAGGAGGCTGTGATGGTGGGAGGAGACTGTGATGGTGGGAGGAGGCTGTGGTGGTGGGAGGAGGCTGTGACGGTGGGAGGAGACTGTGATGGTGGGAGGAGGCTGTGATGGTGGGAGGAGACTGTGATGGTGGGAGGAGGCTGTGGTGGTGGGAGGAGGGGAGGAGGCTGTGATGGTGGGAGGAGGGGAGGAGGCTGTGATGGTGGGAGGAGGGGAGGAGGCTGTGATGGTGGAGGAGGAGAGGAGGCTGTGATGGTGGGAGGAGGGGAGGAGGCTGTGATGGTGGAGGAGGGGAGGAGGCTGTGATGGTGGGAGGAGGAGAGGAGGCTGTGATGGTGGGAGGAGGGGAGGAGGCTGTGATGGTGGGAGGAGGAGAAGAGGCTGTGATGGGGAAGGAGGGGAGGAGGCTGTGATGGTGGGAGGAGGGGAGGAGGCTGTGATGGTGGGAGGAGGCTGTGATGGTGGGAGGAGACTGTGGTGGTGGAGGAGGGGAGGAGGCTGTGATGGTGGGAGGAGGAGAGGAGGCTGTGATGGGGGAGGAGGGGAGGAGGCTGTGATGGTGGGAGGAGGGGAGGAGGCTGTGATGGTGGGAGGAGACTGTGGTGGGGGAGGAGGCTGTGATGGTGGGAGGAGACTGTAATGGTGGGAGGAGACTGTGACGGTGGGAGGAGACTGTGGTGGGGGAGGAGGCTGTGATGGTGGGAGGAGGAGAGGAGGCTGTGATGGTGGGAGGAGGCTGTGACGGTGGAAGGAGACTGTGATGGTGGGAGGAGGGGAGGAGGCTGTGATGGTGGGAGGAGGGGAGGAGGCTGTGACGGTGGGAGGAGGCTGTGACGGTGGGAGGAGGCTGTGATGGTGGGAGGAGGGGAGGAGGCTGTGATGGTGGGAGGAGGGGAGGAGACTGTGATGGTGGGAGGAGGGGAGGAGACTGTGATGGTGGGAGGAGGGGAGGAGACTGTGATGGTGGGAGGAGGGGAGGAGGCTGTGATGGTGGAGGAGGGGAGGAGACTGTGATGGTGGGAGGAGGGGAGGAGGCTGTGATGGTGGGAGGAGACTGTGATGGTGGGAGGAGGCTGTGATGGTGGGAGGAGGGGAGGAGGCTGTGACGGTGGGAGGAGGCTGTGACGGTGGGAGGAGGCTGTGATGGTGGGAGGAGGGGAGGAGGCTGTGATGGTGGGAGGAGGGGAGGAGACTGTGATGGTGGGAGGAGGGGAGGAGACTGTGATGGTGGGAGGAGGGGAGGAGACTGTGATGGTGGGAGGAGGGGAGGAGGCTGTGATGGTGGAGGAGGGGAGGAGACTGTGATGGTGGGAGGAGGGGAGGAGGCTGTGATGGTGGGAGGAGACTGTGATGGTGGGAGGAGGCTGTGATGGTGGGAGGAGACTGTGATGGTGGGAGGAGGCTGTGATGGTGGGAGGAGACTGTGACGGTGGGAGGAGGGGAGGAGGCTGTGACGGTGGGAGGAGACTGTGATGGTGGGAGGAGACTGTGATGGTGGGAGGAGGGGAGGAGGCTGTGATGGTGGGAGGAGACTGTGATGGTGGGAGGAGGCTGTGATGGTGGGAGGAGACTGTGACGGTGGGAGGAGGGGAGGAGGCTGTGACGGTGGGAGGAGACTGTGATGGTGGGAGGAGACTGTGATGGTGGGAGGAGGGGAGGAGGCTGTGATGGTGGGAGGAGACTGTGATGGTGGGAGGAGGGGAGGAGGCTGTGATGGTGGGAGGAGACTGTGATGGTGGGAGGAGGGGAGGAGGCTGTGACGGTGGGAGGAGACTGTGATGGTGGAGGAGGAGAGGAGGCTGTGATGGTGGGAGGAGACTGTGATGGTGGGAGGAGGCTGTGATGGTGGGAGGAGGGGAGGAGACTGTGACGGTGGGAGGAGACTGTGATGGTGGGAGGAGGGGAGGAGGCTGTGATGGTGGGAGGAGACTTTGATGGTGGGAGGAGGCTGTGATGGTGGGAGGAGACTGTGACGGTGGGAGGAGGGGAGGAGGCTGTGACGGTGGGAGGAGACTGTGATGGTGGGAGGAGACTGTGATGGTGGGAGGAGGGGAGGAGGCTGTGATGGTGGGAGGAGACTGTGATGGTGGGAGGAGGGGAGGAGGCTGTGATGGTGGGAGGAGACTGTGATGGTGGGAGGAGGGGAGGAGGCTGTGACGGTGGGAGGAGACTGTGATGGTGGAGGAGGAGAGGAGGCTGTGATGGTGGGAGGAGACTGTGATGGTGGGAGGAGGCTGTGATGGTGGGAGGAGGGGAGGAGACTGTGACGGTGGGAGGAGGCTGTGATGGTGGGAGGAGGCTGTGATGGTGGGAGGAGGCTGTGATGGTGGGAGGAGGCTGTGATGGTAGAGGAGGAGAGGAGGCTGTGATGGCGAGAGGAGGAGAGGAGGCTGTGATGGTGGAGGAGGGGAGGAGGCTGTGATGGTGGGAAGAGGCTGTGATGGTGGGAGGAGGGGAGGAGGCTGTGATGGTGGAGGAGGAGAGGAGGCTGTGATGGTGGGAAGGGGAGAGAAGGAGAGGAGGAGAGGAGGCTGTGATGGTGGAGGAGGAGAGGAGGCTGTGATGGTAGGAAGGGGAGAGAAGGAGAGGAGGAGAGGAGGCTGTGATGGTGGAGGAGGAGAGGAGGCTGTGATGGTGGGAGGAGGAGAGGAGGCTGTGATGGTGGAGGAGGAGAGGAGGCTGTGATGGTGGGAGGAGGGGAGGAGGCTGTGATGGTGGGAAGGGGAGAGAAGGAGAGGAGGAGAGGAGGCTGTGATGGTGGGAGGAGGAGAGGAGAATGTGATGGTGGAGGAGGAGAGGAGGCTGTGATGGTGGAGGAGGAGAGGAGGCTGTGATGGTGGGAGGAGGAGAGGAGGCTGTGATGGTGGGAGGAGGAGAGGAGGCTGTGATGGTGGGAGGAGGAGAGGAGGCTGTGATGGTGGAGGAGGGGAGGAGGCTGTGATGGTGGAGGAGGGGAGGAGGCTGTGATGGTGGAGGAGGAGAGGTGGCTGTGATGGTGGGAGGAGGAGAGGAGGCTGTGATGGTGGAGGAGGGGAGGAGGCTGTGATGGCAGGAGGAGGAGAGGAGGCTGTGATGGTGGGAGGAGGAGAGGAGGGGAGGAGGCTGTGATGGTGGAGGAGGGGAGGAGGCTGTGATGGTGGAGGAGGTGTGAGTGTGTGTGTGTGCGTGCGTTGCGTTGGGGGCCAGCAGATGGACTCCCACTAACAATAGGCCCGGGACAGATGCAGCCACAAAGAGCAGCAACCCCACACACACAACACACACACCATACACACAGACACTACAAACACCATACACACACCCACTACACACACCAGACACACACTCTACACACACCATACACACACACAATACACAAATTCCAAATTCCAAAAGGACCAACTGGCTGACTGACTGACAGACCAACTGACTGACAGACCAACCGACTGACAGACCAACTGACTGACAGATCAACTGACTGACAGACCAACTGACTGACAGACCAACTGACAGACCAACTGACTGACAGACCAACTGACTAACAGACCAACTGACTGACAGACCAACTGACTGACAGACCAACTGACAGACCAACTGACTGACAGACCAACTGACTGACTGACTGGCAGACCAACTGATTGACAGACTGACTGACTGACAGACCAACTGACTGACAGACCAACTGACTGACAGACCAACTGACAGACCAACTGACTGACAGACCAACTGACTGACTGACTGGCAGACCAACTGACTGACAGACCAACTGACTGACAGACCAACTGACTGACAGACCAACTGACTGACAGACCAACTGACTGACTGACCAACTGACTGACAGACCAACTGACTGACTGACCAACTGACTGACAGACCAACTGACTGACCAACTGACTGACTGACTGACAGACCAACTGACTGACTGACCAACTGACTGACAGACCAACTGACTGAAGACCAACTGACTGACTGACTGACAGACCAACTGACTGACTGACCAACTGACTGAAGACCAACTGACTGACTGACTGATGGACTGACTGAACATCTGAAGCTGTTATTGTTAAACAACACAGAGCCCAGCAACAATACAAAGTGGAAATGAATTGAACCTAGAAGATGCTGAATTATCTTGGGAACCAAAGACACGTCTGTAAACCGTTTGTTGTTTGTACACTGTTATCAAACCCTCAGAAATAGAAAAAGCTGCAGCTGTATTTATATAAAAGTCCTCTACCACACCAGCCAGTTGTATTTCTAGAAAAGTCCTCCACCACACCAGTCAGCTGTATTTATATAAAAGTCCTCCACCACACCAGCCAGCTGTATTTCTAGAAAAGTCCTCTACCACACCAGTCAGTTGTATTTCTAGAAAAGTCCTCTACCACACCAGTCAGCTGTATTTATATAAAAGTCCTCTACCACACCAGTCAGCTGTATTTATATAAAAGTCCTCCACCACACCAGTCAGTTGTATTTCTAGAAAAGTCCTCTACCACACCAGTCAGCTGTATTTCTAGAAAAGTCCTCTACCACACCAGTCAGCTGTATTTATATAAAAGTCCTCTACCACACCAGTCAGTTGTATTTATATAAAAGTCCTCCACCACACCAGTCAGTTGTATTTATATAAAAGTCCTCCACCACACCAGTCAGTTGTATTTATATAAAAGTCCTCTACCACACCAGTCAGCTGTATTTATATAAAAGTCCTCTACCACACCAGTCAGTTGTATTTCTAGAAAAGTCCTCTACCACACCAGTCAGTTATATTTCTAGAAAAGTCCTCCACCACACCAGTCAGCTGTATTTATATAAAAGTCCTCATCCACACCAGTCAGTTATATTTCTAGAAAAGTCCTCCACCACACCAGTCAGCTGTATTTATATAAAAGTCCTCCACCACACCAGTCAGCTGTATTTATATAAAAGTCCTCATCCACACCAGTCAGTTATATTTCTAGAAAAGTCCTCCACCACACCAGTCAGCTGTATTTATATAAAAGTCCTCATCCACACCAGTCTGTTGTATTTATATAAAAGTCCTCCAACACACCAGTCAGCTGTATTTATATAAAAGTCCTCCACCACACCAGTCAGTTGTATTCAGATATACGTGATGACTTCCTCTGTCGGCCCAGGGGTTGTAGGGGGACAAAGAGAACCCCCCACTGTGAGCCCTGCTCTCGACACACACCCTGCTGTCTGCCTGGGGCGGGGGGGGGGTGGAGAGATGGAGAGTCGATGCCCCCTCCCCCTCTATGACGGGGCAGGGGGAGGGACATAACCAAACCTCAGAGAGTGACAGGTCCATACTACAGCCAATAACAACCCTCTCCTCCTCACTGGGGGTTTTACTTTACAAAGCTAATGTCCACTAGAATGAATACGGCCATGCTTACTAGTTTCCTTTCTGAAGGAGTTTCCTGTCCAAAGTAGTTTCCTGTCTAAAGTAGTTTCCTGTCCAAAGTAGTTTCCTGTCTAAAGTAGTTTTCTGTCTAAAGGAGTTTCCTGTCTAAAGTAGTTTCCTGTCTAAAGTAGTTTCCTGTCTAAAGTAGTTTTCTGTCTAAAGTAGTTTTCTGTCTAAAGTAGTTTCCTGTCTAAAGTAGTTTCCTGTCTAAAGTAGTTTCCTGTCTAAAGTAGTTTCCTGTCTAAAGTAGTTTTCTGTGTGTTTGCTTTCTCCATCTAAAACAACACCATTACGATCCATCAAATCTCCACAACACACCTCACTGTGAAACTGTATGGCTGTCCTGTGTTGTGCATCTTACTCCCCCTCTCCTCTCCTCTCCTCCTCTCCTCTTCGCCTACTCCCCCTCTCCTCTCCTCTCCTCCTCTCCTCTTCGCCTACTCCCCCTCTCCTCTCCTCTCCTCCACTCCTCTTCGCCTCCTCTCCTTCTCCCCCTCTCCTCTCCTCTCCTCTCCTCTCCTCTCCTCTCCTCTCCCCTCCCCTCCTCTCTCTCCTCTCCTCTCCTCTCCTCTCCTCTCCTCTCCTCTCCTCTCCTCTCCTCTCCTCTCTCTCCTCTCCTCTCCTCTCCTCTCCTCTCAGAGTGTGACGTCTTTCATTATTAGTGTGTTTGTCTTGGAGGCTCAGAGAATGAGAAGGAGAACCATTTCATTTCTCTCTCCCATAGAGACTCAGTCTTAGTTCCAGCAGGTCGCCTTGTGAGGAGATGGGGCGCCCGCACACTATTCACTATGTAGTGAACTTCCCATTGGGCTCTGGTTAAAAGTAGTGCACTTTTCATAGGGCTCTGGTTAAAAGTAGTGCACTTCCCATAGGGCTCTGGTTAAAAGTAGTGCACTTCCCATTGGGCTCTGGTTAAAAGTAGTGGACTTCCCATTTGGGCTCTGGTTAAAAGTAGTGCACTTCCCATAGGGCTCTGGTTAAAAGTAGTGCACTTCCCATAGGGCTCTGGTTAAAAGTAGTGCACTTCCCATTGGGCTCTGGTTAAAAGTAGTGGACTTCCCATTTG
>NC_092096.1:7383163-7388163 GCF_045679555.1 Salvelinus alpinus | reverse complement strand
TGTTGTAATGAGATGGGGTCTGTTGTAATGAGATGGGGCCTGTTATAATGAGACGGGGTCTGTTGTAATGAGATGGGGTCTGTTGTAATGAGATGGGGTCTGTTGTAATGAGATGGGGTCTGTTGTAATGAGATGGGGCCTGTTGTAATGAGATGGGGTCTGTTGTAATGAGATGGGGCCTGTTGTAATGAGATGGGGTCTGTTGTAATGAGATGGGGCCTGTTGTAATGAGATGGGGTCTGTTGTAATGAGATGGGGTCTGTTGTAATGAGATGGGGTCTGTTGTAATGAGATGGGGTCTGTTGTAATGAGATGGGGTCTGTTGTAATGAGATGGGGCCTGTTGTAATGAGATGGGGCCTGTTGTAATGAGATGGGGTCTGTTGTAATGAGATGGGGTCTGTTGTAATGAGATGGGGTCTGTTGTAATGAGATGGGGCCTGTTGTAATGAGATGGGGCCTGTTGTAATGAGATGGGGCCTGTTGTAATGAGATGGGGCCTGTTGTAATGAGATGGGGTCTGTTGTAATGAGATGGGGCCTGTTGTAATGAGATGGGGCCTGTTGTAATGAGATGAGGTCTGTTGTAATGAGATGGGGTCTGTTGTAATGAGATGGGGTCTGTTGTAATGAGATGGGGTCTGTTGTAATGAGATGGGGCCTGTTGTAATGAGATGGGGCCTGTTGTAATGAGATGGGGCCTGTTGTAATGAGATGGGGCCTGTTGAGATGAGGTCTGTTGTAATGAGATGGGGCCTGTTGTAATGAGATGGGGTCTGTTGAGATGAGGTCTGTTGTAATGAGATGGGGTCTGTTGTAATGAGAGGGGGTCTGTTGTAATGAGATGGGGTCTGTTGTAATGAGATGGGGTCTGTTGTAATGAGAGGGGGTCTGTTGTAATGAGATGGGGTCTGTTGTAATGAGATGGGGTCTGTTATAATGAGGTCTGTTGTAATGAGATGAGGTCTGTTGTAATGAGATGGGGTCTGTTGTAATGAGATGGGGTCTGTTGTAATGAGGTGGGGCCTGTTGTAATGAGATGGGGTCTGTTGTAATGAGATGGGGTCTGTTGTAATGAGATGGGGTCTGTTGTAATGAGATGGGGTCTGTTGTAATGAGGTCTGTTGTAATGAGATGGGGCCTGTTGTAATGAGATGGGGTCTGTTGTAATGAGATGGGGTCTGTTGTAATGAGATGGGGTCTGTTGTAATGAGATGGGGTCTGTTGTAATGAGATGGGGTCTGTTGTAATGAGATGGGGTCTGTTTTAATGAGATGGGGTCTGTTGTAATGAGATGGGGTCTGTTGTAATGAGAGGGAGTCTGTTGTAATGAGATGGGGTCTGTTGTAATGAGATGGGGTCTGTTGTAATGAGATGGGGTCTGTTGTAATGAGATGGGGTCTGTTGTAATGAGATGGGGCCTGTTGTAATGAGATGGGGTCTGTTGTAATGAGATGGGGTCTGTTGTAATGAGATGGGGTCTGTTGTAATGAGATGGGGCCTGTTGTAATGAGATGGGGTCTGTTGTAATGAGATGGGGTCTGTTGTAATGAGAGGGGGTCTGTTGTAATGAGATGGGGCCTGTTATAATGAGATGGGGTCTGTTGTAATGAGATGGGGTCTGTTGTAATGAGAGGGGGTCTGTTGTAATGAGATGGGGTCTGTTGTAATGAGATGGGGTCTGTTGTAATGAGATGGGGTCTGTTGTAATGAGATGGGGCCTGTTGTAATGAGATGGGGTCTGTTGTAATGAGGTCTGTTGTAATGAGATGGGGCCTGTTGTAATGAGATGGGGTCTGTTGTAATGAGATGGGGCCTGTTGTAATGAGATGGGGTCTGTTGTAATGAGATGGGGTCTGTTGTAATGAGATGGGGCCTGTTGTAATGGTCTGTTGTAATGAGATGGGGTCTGTTGTAATGAGATGGGGTCTGTTGTAATGAGATGGGGTCTGTTGTAATGAGATGGGGCCTGTTGTAATGAGATGGGGTCTGTTGTAATGAGATGGGGTCTGTTGTAATGAGATGGGGTCTGTTGTAATGAGATGAGGTCTGTTGTAATGAGATGGGGTCTGTTGTAATGAGATGGGGTCTGTTGTAATGAGATGAGGTCTGTTGTAATGAGATGGGGCCTGAAAGAGAGAGAGATTGAAAGATAGAGAGAAAGTTTGTAAGAGAGAGAGAGAGATTGAAAGAGAGATATAGTTTGAAAGAGAGAGAGAGAGTTGAAAAGAGAGAGATAGATTGAAAGAGAGAGTTGGAAAGAGAGAGAGAGATTGAAAGAGAGAGAGAGATTGAAAAAGAGAGAGAGATTGAAAGAGAGAGAGAGACTAGGAGCAGCTTGCAATCTAAAAGGTACACTTCATTATCCACACGGGCCCTAGTTATCCACTGTATTGAATGATTGCATGTGTCATCATCACAGCCTTCCCAGAATGCCCTTGAAAATCTTTATTTTTTTATCTTTGAGTATTTATACGACCAGGCTCTGTTTGATACCCTCTTCTTTAGCTGTGGCAAATGGTGCCTCAGGGAGTGAACACAGAGAGGTGTTTCACAGCACATTATCATAACAGTGCTGAGATGAAACCTCTATAACACTGAGATGAAACCTCTAATAACACTGAGATGAAACCTCTAATAACACTGAGATGAAACCTCTATAACACTGAGATGAACCCTCTATAACACTGAGATGAAACCTCTATAACACTGAGATGAACCCTCTATAACACTGAGATGAAACCTCTAATAACACTGAGATGAAACCTCTAATAACACTGAGATGAAACCTCTAATAACACTGAGATGAAACCTCTAATAACACTGAGATGAAACCTCTATAACACTGTGATGAAACCTCTAATAACACTGAGATGAAACCACTATAACACTGAGATGAAACCTCTAATAACACTGAGATGAAACCTCTATAACACTGAGATGAAACCTCTAATAACACTGAGATGAAACCTCTAATAACACTGAGATGAAACCACTATAACACTGAGATGAAACCTCTAATAACACTGAGATGAAACCTCTAATAACACTGAGATGAAACCTCTAATAACACTGGGATGAAACCTCTAATAACACTGAGATGAAACCTCTAATAACACTGAGATGAAACCTCTAATAACACTGAGATGAAACCTCTATAACACTGAGATGAAACCTCTATAACACTGAGATGAAACCTCTAATAACACTGGGATGAAACCTCTAATAACACTGAGATGAAACCTCTAATAACACTGAGATTAAACCTCTAATAACACTGAGATGAAACCTCCATAACACTGAGATGAAACCTCTAATAACACTGAGATGAAACCACTATAACACTGAGATGAAACCTCTAATAACACTGAGATGAAACCTCTAATAACACTGAGATGAAACCTCTAATAACACTGAGATGAAACATCTAATAACACTGAGATGAAACCTCTAATAACACTGAGATGAAACCTCTATAACACTGAGATGAAACCTCTATAACACTGAGATGAAACCTCTATAACACTGAGATGAAACCTCTATAACACTGAGATGAACCCTCTATAACACTGAGATGAAACCTCTATAACACTGAGATGAAACATCTATAACACTGAGATGAAACCTCTAATAACACTGAGATGAAACCTCTATAACACTGAGATGAAACCTCTATAACACTGAGATGAAACCTCTAATAACACTGAGATGAACCCTCTAATAACACTGAGATTAAACCTATAATAACACTGAGATGAAACCTCTAATAACACTGAGATGAAACCTCTAATAACATTGAGATGAAACCTCTATAACACTGAGATGAAACCTCTAATAACACTGAGATGAAACCTCTAATAACACTGAGATGAAACCTCTAATAACACTGAGATGAAACCTCTAATAACACTGAGATGAAACCTCTAATAACACTGAGATGAAACCTCTAATAACACTGAGATGAAACCTCTATAACACTGAGATGAAACCTCTATAACACTGAGATGAAACCTCTAATAACACGGAGTCTGCAGTCTGTATCCCATATGACACACTATTCACTATATACACTGAGTGGACAAAACATTAGGAACACCTGCTCTTTCCAGGACAGACTGACCAGGTGAATCCAGGTGAAAGCTATGATCCCTTATTGATGTCACTTGTTAAATCCACTTTAATCAGTGTAGATGAAGGGGAGGAGACAGGGCAGGGGGTGCTATTTTCACTTTTGGGGAAAATCGTATGATATTTAAACGGCCTCGTACTCAATTCTTGCTCGTACAATATGCATATTATTATTACTAATGGATAGAAAACACTCTCTAGTTTCTAAAACCGTTTGAATTATTTCTCTAAGTGAAACAGAACTCTTTTTACAGACCATTTCCTATCCGGAAGTGAGATTTCCAAAAGCGAAGTCTCTCTTCAAGAGCTTGTCTATAAAAGGGCATGTCACTTATGACTGTAGAAACACGTCATACACCTTCCCCTGGGTGTCATGCGGAAGTGAGAGCAGAAATGACTTGATTATCTCGTTCAGGGATTGAATAGAACCTCTTGGAGTGAGAAGTGCGCCATAATTTTTTTTTGGAAGGCGCGAAGTTGGATCTGGAGTCGCCTCCTGGAAAACCGTCGTTATAGGTGAATATGATCTCTGGCTTCGATTTTATTTGATACATGTCACAATATCATCCTAAAGTATGTTTTTTCAATATAGTTTAATTATATTATTGAAATTTATTCTGGACTTTAGACGTGATGCGTCGCAAGAATTAGTTCAAGAAGGAGAGGTTAGCACCGCACGGCCAGTGTGCTTGCTAATTCAAGAGGGAAATAGTTCGTTCTGGATCCAAATAAAGACGGTTCTGAACAAAGGACCCCTTGGAGAACATTCTGATGGAAGATCAACAAAGATAAGGACCCAATTTGGGATACTATTTCATATATCTGTCGAACTGTGCTACCGCTACCGTTTGACTAGAATCAATGCTGCTGTGTG
>NC_092096.1:7368163-7378163 GCF_045679555.1 Salvelinus alpinus | reverse complement strand
AGTATTTCTCTCAGTCTGTCACCCTGTAGATTACCCTGAGTATTTCTCTCAGTCTGTCACCCTGTAGATGACCCTGAGTATTTCTCTCAGTCTGTCACCCTGTAGATGACCCTGAGTATTTCTCTCAGTCTGTCACCCTGGAGATGACCCTGAGTATTTCTCTCAGTCTGTCACCATGGAGATGACCCTGAGTATTTCTCTCAGTCAGTCACCATGGAGATTACCCTGAGTATTTCTCTCAGTCTGTCACCATGGAGATGACCCTGAGTATTTCTCTCAGTCTGTCACCATGGAGATGACCCTGAGTATTTCTCTCAGTCTGTCACCATGGAGATGACCCTGAGTATTTCTCTCAGTCTGTCACCATGGAGATGACCCTGAGTATTTCTCTCAGTCTGTCACCATGGAGATGACCCTGAGTATTTCTCTCAGTCTGTCACCCTGTAGATGACCCTGAGTATTTCTCTCAGTGTGCCTCCCAATTGGCCCGCTATTCCCTATGTAGTACCCTACTTCTGGCCCGCATCATTGATACCAGTCCATGTCCTGTTCTCCTCTACAAACCAACTCGTTTAGTAGCAGTATGTTAAAAGACAAGGTGCTTCCAGTCTGGGCTGTAGGACCTGATAAGTAGAGGACAGAAGAGAAGTGTTTAACTATCACCAACCAGTCCATTTCCTGTTCTCCTCTACAAACCACCCTTTTCTCCAATTCCTCTTTTAGACAGACAGACACAGTCGTTATACGGCAGTAATTATTTTATCCTCACACACCGCCTTGCTTAAACAAACACACACACACATAAACACACATAATCATACACACACACACATCACATAAACACATCAAACACACACCTCACATAAACACATTAAACACACACACACACACCTCGCATACACACACACACACACACACACACACACACACCTCACATAATCAAACACACACACACATCACATAAACACATCAAACACACACCTCACATAAACACACACAATCAAACACACACACACACACACACACACACACACACACACACCTCACATAAACACACACACACACCTCACATAAACACACACAATCAAAAACACACACCTCACATAAACACACACACACACCTCACATAAACACACACACACACACACACACCTCACACACACACACACACACACACACACACACACACACACACACACCTCACACACACACAAACACACACAATCACCCAAACAGGAGGAACCCTCAAGAGAATGAGAGGAGTGCTGTTGTTTTATCTGTTTTATCTGTTGCTCGCTGTACCTTCACTTTACAGGAATATTTCCCTGTGTTCATCAAATGTAATCTAATGGACACATGTACACAAGTCCAGGGACAAGGCTGAGCAAGAAGCTGAGGATGGGACTGGCTGGTGGGATAGAGAGAGAGAAACAGACAGACAGACAGACCGACAGACAGAGAGAGAGAGAGAGAGAGAGAGAGAGAGAGAGAGAGGGGGGAGGTAGAGAGAGAGAGAGAGAGAGAGAGAGAGAGAGAGAGAGAGAGAGAGAGAGAGGTAGAGATAGTCATATAGATGACTCTAGTCCAGCCAGAGAGAGAGGTAGAGATAGTCATATAGATGACTCTAGTCCAGCCAGAGAGAGGTAGAGATAGTCATATAGATGACTCTAGTCCAGCCAGAGAGAGAGGTAGAGATAGTCATATAGATGACTCTAGTCCAGCCAGAGATAGAGGTAGAGATAGTCATATAGATGACTCTAGTCCAGCCAGAGAGAGAGGTAGAGATAGTCATATAGATGACTCTAGTCCAGCCAGAGAGAGAGGTAGAGAGAGTCATATAGATGACTCTAGTCCAGCCAGAGAGGGAGGTAGAGATAGTCATATAGATGACTCTAGCCCAGCCAGAGAGAGAGGTAGAGATAGTCATATAGATGACTCTAGTCCAGACAGAGAGGGAGGTAGAGAGAGTCATATAGATGACTCTAGTCCAGCCAGAGAGAGAGGTAGAGATAGTCATATAGATGACTCTAGCCCAGCCAGAGAGAGAGGTAGAGATAGTCATATAGATGACTCTAGTCCAGGCAGAGAGAGGTAGAGAGAGTCATATAGATGATTCTAGTCCAGCCAGAGAGGGAGGTAGAGATAGTCATATAGATGACTCTAGCCCAGGCAGAGAGAGAGGTAGAGATAGTCATATAGATGACTCTAGCCCAGCCAGAGAGGGAGGTAGAGATAGTCATATAGATGACTCTAGCCCAGCCAGAGAGAGAGGTAGAGATAGTCATATAGATGACTCTAGCCCAGCCAGAGAGAGAGGTAGAGATAGTCATATAGATGACTCTAGCCCAGCCAGAGAGAGAGGTAGAGATAGTCATATAGATGACTCTAGTCCAGCCAGAGAGAGAGGTAGAGATAGTCATATAGATGACTCTAGTCCAGCCAGAGAGAGAGGTAGAGATAGTCATATAGATGACTCTAGCCCAGCCAGAGAGAGAGGTAGAGATAGTCATATAGATGACTCTAGTCCAGCCAGAGAGGGAGGTAGAGATAGTCATATAGATGACTCTAGCCCAGCCAGAGAGAGAGGTAGAGATAGTCATATAGATGACTCTAGTCCAGCCAGAGAGAGAGGTAGAGATAGTCATATAGATGACTCTAGTCCAGCCAGAGAGAGGTAGAGATAGTCATATAGATGACTCTAGTCCAGCCAGAGAGAGAGGTAGAGATAGTCATATAGATGACTCTAGTCCAGCCAGAGAGAGAGGTAGAGATAGTCATATAGATGACTCTAGCCCAGGCAGAGAGGGAGGTAGAGATAGTCATATAGATGACTCTAGTCCAGCCAGAGAGAGGTAGAGATAGTCATATAGATGACTCTAGTCCAGCCAGAGAGAGAGGTAGAGATAGTCATATAGATGACTCTAGCCCAGCCAGAGAGGGAGGTAGAGATAGTCATATAGATGACTCTAGCCCAGCCAGAGAGAGAGGTAGAGATAGTCATATAGATGACTCTAGCCCAGCCAGAGAGAGAGGTAGAGATAGTCATATAGATGACTCTAGCCCAGCCAGAGAGAGAGGTAGAGATAGTCATATAGATGACTCTAGTCCAGTCAGAGAGAGAGGTAGAGATAGTCATATAGATGACTCTAGTCCAGCCAGAGAGAGAGGTAGAGATAGTCATATAGATGACTCTAGCCCAGCCAGAGAGAGAGGTAGAGATAGTCATATAGATGACTCTAGCCCAGCCAGAGAGAGAGGTAGAGATAGTCATATAGATGACTCTAGTCCAGCCAGAGAGAGAGGTAGAGATAGTCATATAGATGACTCTAGTCCAGCCAGAGAGGGAGGTAGAGATAGTCATATAGATGACTCTAGCCCAGCCAGAGAGAGAGGTAGAGATAGTCATATAGATGACTCTAGTCCAGCCAGAGAGAGAGGTAGAGATAGTCATATAGATGACTCTAGTCCAGCCAGAGAGAGGTAGAGATAGTCATATAGATGACTCTAGTCCAGCCAGAGAGAGAGGTAGAGATAGTCATATAGATGACTCTAGTCCAGCCAGAGAGAGAGGTAGAGATAGTCATATAGATGACTCTAGTCCAGCCAGAGAGGGAGGTAGAGATAGTCATATAGATGACTCTAGCCCAGCCAGAGAGGGAGGTAGAGATAGTCATATAGATGACTCTAGTCCAGGCAGAGAGGGAGGTAGAGATAGTCATATAGATGACTCTAGTCCAGCCAGAGAGGGAGGTAGAGATAGTCATATAGATGACTCTAGCCCAGCCAGAGAGAGAGGTAGAGGGAGGTAGAGATAGTCATATAGATGACTCTAGCCCAGGCAGAGAGAGAGGTAGAGATAGTCATATAGATGACTCTAGTCCAGGCAGAGAGAGAGGTAGAGATAGTCATATAGATGACTCTAGCCCAGCCAGAGAGAGAGGTAGAGATAGTCATATAGATGACTCCAGTACAGGCAGGCTTCATTGTGTATGCATTGCTTTCCTCACCAGGGGACACGTAGAGAGTTGATCTTTTCCAAATCAGTTAGACTGAACAGAACAGAGCTTTGCTGCGTCACACATTCCTTACTGCCAACAGCAGCATTTCACTCTGTCTACACTGGGTTAACTGTTTACAATGACATCTACCTTTACGTCTGTCTGTCTGTCTGTCTGTCTGTCTGTCTGTCTGTCTGTCTGTCTGTCTGTCTGTCTGTCTGTCTGTCTGTCTGTCTGTCTGTCTAACCTGGGTTATCTGTTTACAATGACATCTACCTGTCTGTCTGTCTGTCTGTCTGTCTGTCTGTCTGTCTGTCTGTCTGTCTGTCTGTCTGTCTGTCTGCCTGCCTGCCTGTCTGTCTGTCTGTCTGTCTGTCTGTCTGTCTGTCTGTCTGTCTGTCTGGCTGGCTGGCTGGCTGGCTGGCTGGCTGGCTGGCTGGCTGGCTGGCTGGCTGGCTGTCTGACTGGCTGTAGTAACAGTTCATCTAGTGTATTTTCAATCACCACTGCAGTGCTGTAACTGTTCTGTGCTGAGAGACAGGGGGATTACCTGCTGTTCTCTGCAGGCTGTATAACACAGTAGAGTCAGGCTGGGTCTGTGTCCCAAATAGCACTATTCCTCAGACATGTTTCAGACGCAGCACGGGGGAGGTCAAAGGTCACCAGACAGAGAGGGATGTCTCTGGACCTTCAGTCTAGTAAATATAGGACTCTGGTACCAGACAGAGAGGGATGTCTCTGGACCTTCAGTCTAGTAAATATAGGACTCTGGTACCAGACAGAGAGGGATGTCTCTGGACCAGTCTAGTAAATATAGGACTCTGGGTCCAGACAGAGAGGGATGTCTCTGGACCAGTCTAGTAAATATAGGACTCTGGGTCCAGACAGAGAGGGATGTCTCTGGACCAGTCTAGTAAATATAGGACTCTGGTACCAGACAGAGAGGGACGTCTCTGGACCAGTCTAGTAAATATAGGACTCTGGTACCAGACAGAGAGGGATGTCTCTGGACCAGTCTAGTAAATATAGGACTCTGGGTCCAGACAGAGAGGGATGTCTCTGGACCAGTCTAGTAAATATAGGACTCTGGGTCCAGACAGAGAGGGATGTCTCTGGACCAGTCTAGTAAATATAGGACTCTGGTACCAGACAGAGAGGGATGTCTCTGGACCAGTCTAGTAAATATAGGACTCTGGGTCCAGACAGAGAGGGATGTCTCTGGACCAGTCTAGTAAATATAGGACTCTGGGTCCAGACAGAGAGGGATGTCTCTGGACCAGTCTAGTAAATATAGGACTCTGGTACCAGACAGAGAGGGATGTCTCTGGACCAGTCTAGTAAATATAGGACTCTGGTACCAGACAGAGAGGGATGTCTCTGGACCAGTCTAGTAAAGATAGGACTCTGGTACCAGACAGAGAGGGATGTCTCTGGACCAGTCTAGTAATTATAGGACTCTGGGTCCAGACAGAGGGGGATGTCTCTGGACCAGTCTAGTAAATATAGGACTCTGGTACCAGACAGAGAGGGATGTCTCTGGACCAGTCTAGTAAATATAGGACTCTGGTACCAGACAGAGAGGGATGTCTCTGGTCCAGTCTATTAAATATAGCACTCTGGTACCAGACAGAGAGGGATGTGTCTGGACCTTCAGTCTTGTAAATATAGGACTCTGGTACCAGACAGAGAGGGATGTCTCTGGACCAGTCTAGTAAATATAGGACTCTGGTACCAGACAGAGAGGGATGTCTCTGGACCAGTCTAGTAAATATAGGACTCTGGGTCCAGACAGAGAGGGATGTCTCTGGACCAGTCTAGTAAATATAGGACTCTGGTACCAGACAGAGAGAGAGGTAGAGATAGTCATATAGATGACTCTAGTCCAGCCAGAGAGAGAGGTAGAGATAGTCATATAGATGACTCTAGCCCAGCCAGAGAGAGAGGTAGAGATAGTCATATAGATGACTCTAGTCCAGCCAGAGAGGGAGGTAGAGATAGTCATATAGATGACTCTAGCCCAGCCAGAGAGAGAGGTAGAGATAGTCATATAGATGACTCTAGTCCAGCCAGAGAGAGAGGTAGAGATAGTCATATAGATGACTCTAGTCCAGCCAGAGAGAGGTAGAGATAGTCATATAGATGACTCTAGTCCAGCCAGAGAGAGAGGTAGAGATAGTCATATAGATGACTCTAGTCCAGCCAGAGAGAGAGGTAGAGATAGTCATATAGATGACTCTAGCCCAGGCAGAGAGGGAGGTAGAGATAGTCATATAGATGACTCTAGTCCAGCCAGAGAGAGGTAGAGATAGTCATATAGATGACTCTAGTCCAGCCAGAGAGAGAGGTAGAGATAGTCATATAGATGACTCTAGCCCAGCCAGAGAGGGAGGTAGAGATAGTCATATAGATGACTCTAGCCCAGCCAGAGAGAGAGGTAGAGATAGTCATATAGATGACTCTAGCCCAGCCAGAGAGAGAGGTAGAGATAGTCATATAGATGACTCTAGCCCAGCCAGAGAGAGAGGTAGAGATAGTCATATAGATGACTCTAGTCCAGTCAGAGAGAGAGGTAGAGATAGTCATATAGATGACTCTAGTCCAGCCAGAGAGAGAGGTAGAGATAGTCATATAGATGACTCTAGCCCAGCCAGAGAGAGAGGTAGAGATAGTCATATAGATGACTCTAGCCCAGCCAGAGAGAGAGGTAGAGATAGTCATATAGATGACTCTAGTCCAGCCAGAGAGAGAGGTAGAGATAGTCATATAGATGACTCTAGTCCAGCCAGAGAGGGAGGTAGAGATAGTCATATAGATGACTCTAGCCCAGCCAGAGAGAGAGGTAGAGATAGTCATATAGATGACTCTAGTCCAGCCAGAGAGAGAGGTAGAGATAGTCATATAGATGACTCTAGTCCAGCCAGAGAGAGGTAGAGATAGTCATATAGATGACTCTAGTCCAGCCAGAGAGAGAGGTAGAGATAGTCATATAGATGACTCTAGTCCAGCCAGAGAGAGAGGTAGAGATAGTCATATAGATGACTCTAGTCCAGCCAGAGAGGGAGGTAGAGATAGTCATATAGATGACTCTAGCCCAGCCAGAGAGGGAGGTAGAGATAGTCATATAGATGACTCTAGTCCAGGCAGAGAGGGAGGTAGAGATAGTCATATAGATGACTCTAGTCCAGCCAGAGAGGGAGGTAGAGATAGTCATATAGATGACTCTAGCCCAGCCAGAGAGAGAGGTAGAGGGAGGTAGAGATAGTCATATAGATGACTCTAGCCCAGGCAGAGAGAGAGGTAGAGATAGTCATATAGATGACTCTAGTCCAGGCAGAGAGAGAGGTAGAGATAGTCATATAGATGACTCTAGCCCAGCCAGAGAGAGAGGTAGAGATAGTCATATAGATGACTCCAGTACAGGCAGGCTTCATTGTGTATGCATTGCTTTCCTCACCAGGGGACACGTAGAGAGTTGATCTTTTCCAAATCAGTTAGACTGAACAGAACAGAGCTTTGCTGCGTCACACATTCCTTACTGCCAACAGCAGCATTTCACTCTGTCTACACTGGGTTAACTGTTTACAATGACATCTACCTTTACGTCTGTCTGTCTGTCTGTCTGTCTGTCTGTCTGTCTGTCTGTCTGTCTGTCTGTCTGTCTGTCTGTCTGTCTGTCTGTCTGTCTGTCTGTCTGTCTGTCTGTCTGTCTAACCTGGGTTATCTGTTTACAATGACATCTACCTGTCTGTCTGTCTGTCTGTCTGTCTGTCTGTCTGTCTGTCTGTCTGTCTGTCTGTCTGTCTGTCTGTCTGTCTGTCTGTCTGTCTGCCTGCCTGCCTGTCTGTCTGTCTGTCTGTCTGTCTGTCTGTCTGTCTGTCTGTCTGTCTGGCTGGCTGGCTGGCTGGCTGGCTGGCTGGCTGGCTGGCTGGCTGGCTGGCTGGCTGGCTGGCTGTCTGACTGGCTGTAGTAACAGTTCATCTAGTGTATTTTCAATCACCACTGCAGTGCTGTAACTGTTCTGTGCTGAGAGACAGGGGGATTACCTGCTGTTCTCTGCAGGCTGTATAACACAGTAGAGTCAGGCTGGGTCTGTGTCCCAAATAGCACTATTCCTCAGACATGTTTCAGACGCAGCACGGGGGAGGTCAAAGGTCACCAGACAGAGAGGGATGTCTCTGGACCTTCAGTCTAGTAAATATAGGACTCTGGTACCAGACAGAGAGGGATGTCTCTGGACCTTCAGTCTAGTAAATATAGGACTCTGGTACCAGACAGAGAGGGATGTCTCTGGACCAGTCTAGTAAATATAGGACTCTGGGTCCAGACAGAGAGGGATGTCTCTGGACCAGTCTAGTAAATATAGGACTCTGGGTCCAGACAGAGAGGGATGTCTCTGGACCAGTCTAGTAAATATAGGACTCTGGTACCAGACAGAGAGGGACGTCTCTGGACCAGTCTAGTAAATATAGGACTCTGGTACCAGACAGAGAGGGATGTCTCTGGACCAGTCTAGTAAATATAGGACTCTGGGTCCAGACAGAGAGGGATGTCTCTGGACCAGTCTAGTAAATATAGGACTCTGGGTCCAGACAGAGAGGGATGTCTCTGGACCAGTCTAGTAAATATAGGACTCTGGTACCAGACAGAGAGGGATGTCTCTGGACCAGTCTAGTAAATATAGGACTCTGGGTCCAGACAGAGAGGGATGTCTCTGGACCAGTCTAGTAAATATAGGACTCTGGGTCCAGACAGAGAGGGATGTCTCTGGACCAGTCTAGTAAATATAGGACTCTGGTACCAGACAGAGAGGGATGTCTCTGGACCAGTCTAGTAAATATAGGACTCTGGTACCAGACAGAGAGGGATGTCTCTGGACCAGTCTAGTAAAGATAGGACTCTGGTACCAGACAGAGAGGGATGTCTCTGGACCAGTCTAGTAATTATAGGACTCTGGGTCCAGACAGAGGGGGATGTCTCTGGACCAGTCTAGTAAATATAGGACTCTGGTACCAGACAGAGAGGGATGTCTCTGGACCAGTCTAGTAAATATAGGACTCTGGTACCAGACAGAGAGGGATGTCTCTGGTCCAGTCTATTAAATATAGCACTCTGGTACCAGACAGAGAGGGATGTGTCTGGACCTTCAGTCTTGTAAATATAGGACTCTGGTACCAGACAGAGAGGGATGTCTCTGGACCAGTCTAGTAAATATAGGACTCTGGTACCAGACAGAGAGGGATGTCTCTGGACCAGTCTAGTAAATATAGGACTCTGGGTCCAGACAGAGAGGGATGTCTCTGGACCAGTCTAGTAAATATAGGACTCTGGTACCAGACAGAGAGGGATGTCTCTGGACCAGTCTAGTAAATATAGGACTCTGGGTCCAGACAGAGAGGGATGTCTCTGGACCAGTCTAGTAAATATAGGACTCTGGTACCAGACAGAGAGGGATGTCTCTGGACCAGTCTAGTAAATATAGGACTCTGGGTCCAGACAGAGAGGGATGTCTCTGGACCAGTCTAGTAAATATAGGACTCTGGGTCCAGACAGAGAGGGATGTCTCTGGACCAGTCTAGTAAATATAGGACTCTGGGTCCAGACAGAGAGGGATGTCTCTGGACCAGTCTAGTAAATATAGGACTCTGGTACCAGACAGAGAGGGATGTCTCTGGACCAGTCTAGTAAATATAGGACTCTGGTACCAGACAGAGAGGGATGTCTCTGGACCAGTCTAGTAAATATAGGACTCTGGGTCCAGACAGAGAGGGATGTCTCTGGACCAGTCTAGTAAATATAGGACTCTGGTACCAGACAGAGAGGGATGTCTCTGGACCAGTCTAGTAAATATAGGACTCTGGGTCCAGACAGAGAGGGGTGTCTCTGGACCAGTCTAGTAAATATAGGACTCTGGGTCCAGACAGAGAGGGATGTCTCTGGACCAGTCTAGTAAATATAGGACTCTGGGTCCAGACAGAGAGGGATGTCTCTGGACCAGTCTAGTA
>NC_092096.1:7355663-7365663 GCF_045679555.1 Salvelinus alpinus | reverse complement strand
AGCTCCTACCCTCACACAGCTCCTACCCTCATACAGCTCCTACCCTCACACAGCTCATACAGCTCCTACCCTCACCCAGCTCCTACCCTCACACAGCTCCTACCCTCACACAGCTCCTACCCTCATACAGCTCCTACCCTCACACAGCTCATACAGTTCCTACCCTCACCCAGCTCCTACCCTCACACAGCTCCTACCCTTACACAGCTCCTACCCTCAGACAGCTCCTACCCTCAGACAGCTCCTACCCTCACACAGCTCCTACCCTCATCAGGCTCCTACCCTCAGACAGCTCCTACCCTCAGACAGCTCCTACCCTCATACAGCTCCTACCCTCACACAGCTCCTACCCTCAGACAGCTCCTCCCCTCAGACAGCTCCTACCCTCACACAGCTCTTACCCTCATACAGCTCCTACCCTCAGACAGCTCCTACCCTCAGACAGCTCCTACCCTCAGACAGGTCCTACCCTCACACAGCTCCTACCCTCAGACAGCTCCTACCCTCAGACAGCTCCTACCCTCACACAGCCCCTACCCTCACACAGCTCCTACCCTCATACAGCTCCTACCCTCAGACAGCTTCTACCCTCACCCATCTCCTACCCTCACACAGCTCATACAGCTCCTACCCTCACCCAGCTCCTACCCTCACACAGCTCCTACCCTCATACAGCTCCTACCCTCACACAGCTCATACAGCTCCTACCCTCACCCAGATCCTACCCTCACACAGCTCCTACCCTCACACAGCTCCTACCCTCACACAGCTCTTACCCTCACACAGCACACACAGCCCCTACCCTCACACAGCTCCTACCCTCACACAGCTCATACAGCTCCTACCCTCACCCAGCTCCTACCCTCACACAGCTCACACAGCTCCTACCCTCACACAGCTCCTACCCCCACACAGCTCATACAGCTCCTACCCTCACCCAGCTCCTACCCTCACACAGCACACACAGCTCCTACCCTCACACAGCACACACAGATCCTACCCTCACACACCTCCTACCCTCACACAGCTCCTACCCTCACACAGCTCACACAGCTCCTACCCTCACACAGCTCCTACCTTCAAACAGCTCCTACCCTCACACAGCTCACACAGCTCCTACCCTCACACAGCTCCTACCCTCACACAGCTCCTACCCTCACAGAGCTCCAACCCTCAGACAGCTCCTACCCTCACACACCTCCTACCCTCACACAGCTCCTACCCTCACACAGCTCACACAGCTCCTACCCTCACACAGCTCCTACCTTCAAACAGCTCCTACCCTCACACAGCTCACACAGCTCCTACCCTCACACAGCTCCTACCCTCACACAGCTCCTACCCTCACAGAGCTCCAACCCTCAGACAGCTCCTACCCTCATACAGCTCCTACCCTCATACAGCTCCTACCCTCACACAGCTCCTACCCTCATACAGCTCCTACCCTCATACAGCTCGTACCCTCACACAGCTTCTACCCTCATACAGCTCATACAGCTCCTACCCTCACACAGCTCCTACCCTCACACAGCTCATACAGCTCCTACCCTCACACAGCTCTTACCCTCACACAGCTCCTACCCTCACACAGCTCATACAGCTCCTACCCTCACACAGCTCCTACCCTCACACAGCTCATACAGCTCCTACCCTCATACAGCTCCTACCCTTGCACAGCTCCTACCCTCACACAGCTCCTACCCTCATACAGCTCCTACCCTCACACAGCTCCTACCCTCATACAGCTCCTACCCTCATACAGCTCCTACCCTCACACAGCTCCTACCCTCATACAGCTCATACAGCTCCTACCCTCACACAGCTCCTACCCTCACACAGCTCATACAGCTCCTACCCTCACACAGCTCCCACCCTCACACAGCCCCTACCCTCACACAGCTCATACAGCTCCTACCCTCATACAGCTCCTACCCTCACACAGCTCCTACCCTCACTCAGCTCCTACCCTCACTCAGCTCCTACCCTCACACAGCTTCTACCCTCAGACAGCTCCTACCCTCATACAGCTCCTACCCTCATACAGCTCATACAGCTCCTACCCTCACACAGCTCCTACCCTAACACAGCTCCTACCCTCACACAGCTCCTACCCTCACACAGCTCCTACCCTCACACAGCTCCTACCCTCACACAGCTCACACAGCTCCTACCCTCACACAGCTCCTACCCTCATACAGCTCCTACCCTCACCCATCTCCTACCCTCACACAGCTCACACAGCTCCTACCCTCACACAGCTCCTACCCTCACACAGCTCCTACCCTCATACAGCTCCCACCCTAACACAGCTTCTACCCTCACACAGCTCCTACCCTCACACAGCTCACACAGCTCCTACCCTCACACAGCTCCTACCATCACACAGCTCCTACCCTCACACAGATCCTACCCTCACACAGCTCCTACCCTCACACAGCTCCTACCCTCACACAGCCTCTACCCTCACACAGCTCCTACCCTCACACATCTCCTACCCTCAGACAGCTCCTACCCTCACACAGCTCCTACCCTCAGACAGCTCCTACCCTCACACAGCTCACACTGCTCTTACCCTCACACAACTCCGACCCTCACACAGCTCACACAGCTCCTACCCTCACACAGCTCCTACCCTCACACAGCTCCTACCCTCACACAGCTCCTACCCTCACACAGCTCCTACCCTCATACAGCTCCTACCCTCACACAGCTCCTACCCTCACCCATCTCCTACCCTCACCCAGCTCCTACCCTCACCCAGCTCCTACCCTCACCCAGCTCCTACCCTCACACAGCTCCTACCCTCACACAGCTCCTACCCTCACACATCTCCTACCCTCACACAGCTCCTACCCTCACACAGCTCCTACCCTAAGACAGCTCCTACCCTCACACAGCTCCTACCCTCACACAGCTCCTACCCTCACACAGCTCCTACCCTCATACAGCTCCTACCCTCACACAACTCCTACCCTCACACAGCTACCCTCACACAGAGATGGGGAGAGAGAGAGAGAGAGAGAGAGAGGAGAGAGAGAGAGAGAGAGAGAGAGAGAGAGAGGAGAGAGAGAGAGAGAGAGAGGAGAGAGAGAGAGAGAGAGAGAGAGAGAGAGAGAGAGATAGAGAGAGAGAGAGAGAGAGATAGAGAGAGAGGGGAGCGATGGGGAGAGAGAGAGAGAGAGAGAGAGAGAGAGAGGAGAGAGAGGGGAGAGATGGGGAGAGAGAGAGAGAGAGAGAGAGAGGAGAGAGAGAGAGAGAGAGGTCCTAGGGCTCTGTTCACAAACACAAACACACCCCACAGAGCCCCAGGACAACAGCACAATTAGACCCAACCAAATCATGAGAAAACAAAAAGATAATTACTTGACACATTGGAAAGAATTAACAAAAAAACAGAGCAAACTAGAATGCTATTTGGCCCTAAACAGAGAGTATACAATGGCAGAATAACTGACCACTGTGACTGATAGAAAACTGAGGAAAACATTGACTAGGTACAGACTCAGTGAGCACAGTCTGGCTATAGAGACCGGTCGTCACAGACAAACCTGGCTGCCCAGGGAGGACAGGCTGTGCTCACTCTGCTCCAGGGGAGAGGTAGAGACAGAAGTGCATTTCCTACTACACTGTGACAAATACTCAGACCTAAGAGCATATTTCTTTCCCAAAATTATAATTCAATACAAAGAATTTGAAACTATAAAAGATGAAGAAAAATTCAAATATTTATTGGGTGAAAAGCCAAAATGTGCAGTTTTGGCAGCCAAATATGTGTCCTCCTGCCACAGCCTGAGGGACAGCCAGTGAAAAATGCAAAGTAATGTTGATAATATTTCCCATTTAGCTTAGTTTTGTTTTGTCTTTCGTACCAGGTCATGTGTCTTCTCAGTCATGTTGACACTGGTCTACTACTGTTGCTTTAATGTATTGTTGTTCTGATTAATATTGTTGTTGTAGCTGTTATTAATGGTAATCCCATGTCCACTACTACTATTATTATTGCTGTTAATCCCACCATTTATTTATATATAAATATATATATATTTTGTGTATATATATACATATATATTTTATTTAAATTTTTAGATATGTATACTTTGACAATGTAAGTAATAATAACTTGCCATGTCAATAAAGTCAATTGAATTGAATTGAATTGAGAGAGAGAGAGAGAGAGAGAGAGAGAGAGAGAGAGAGAGAGAGAGAGAGAGAGAGAGAGAGAGAGAGAGAGAGAGAGATAAAGAGAATACCTGACCACTGTGACTGACCCAAACTTAAGGAAAGCTTTGACTATGTACAGACTCAGTGAGCATAGCCTTGCTATTGAGAAAGGCCGCCGTAGGCAGACATGGCTCTCAAGAGAAGACAGGCTATGTGCACACTGCCCACAAAATGAGGTGGAAACTGAGCTGCACTTCCTAACCTCCTGCCCAATGTATGACCATATTAGAGAGACATATTTCCCTCAGATTACACAGACCCACAAAGAATTCCAAAACAAACCCATTTTTGATAAACTCCCATATCTACTGGGAGAAATTCCACAGTGTGCCATCACAGCAGCAAGATTTGTGACCTGTTGCCACAAGAAAAGGGCAACCAGTGAAGAACAAACACCACTGTAAATACAACCCATATTTATGTTTATTTATTTTAACTTGTGTGCTTTAACCATTTGTACATTGTTACAACACTGCATATATATAATATGACATTTGTAATGTCTTTATTGTTTTGAAACTTCTGTATGTGTAATGTTTACTGTTCATTTTTATTGTTTATTTGACTTTTGTATATTACCTACCTCACTTGCTTTGGCAATGTTAACACATGTTTCCCATGCCAATAAAGCCCCTTGAATTGAATTGAATTGAATTGAGAGAGAGAGAGAGAGAGAGAGAGAGAGAGAGAGAGAGAGAGAGAGAGAGAGAGACAGAGAGAGAGAGAGAAAAAAATATCCTCCGTGTACAACGTAGAACACCAAATAATGCATGCAGAGCAGAATTAGGCCGATACCCACTAATTATCAAAATCCAGAAAAGAGCCGTTAAATTCTACAACCACCTAAAAGGAAGCGATTCCCAAACCTTCCATAACAAAGCCATCACCTACAGAGAGATGAACCTGGAGAAGAGTCCCCTAAGCAAGCTGGTCCTAGGGCTCTGTTCACAAACACAAACACACCCCACAGAGCCCCAGGACAACAGCACAATTAGACCCAACCAAATCATGAGAAAACAAAAAGATAATTACTTGACACATTGGAAAGAATTAACAAAAAAAACAGAGCAAACTAGAATGCTATTTGGCCCTAAACAGAGAGTATACAGTGGCAGAATACCTGACCACTGTGACTGACCCAAACTTAAGGAAAGCTTTGACTATGTACAGACTCAGTGAGCATAGCCTTGCTATTGAGAAAGGCCGCCGTAGGCAGACATGGCTCTCAAGAGAAGACAGGCTATGTGCACACTGCCCACAAAATGAGGTGGAAACTGAGCTGCACTTCCTAACCTCCTGCCCAATGTATGACCATATTAGAGAGACATATTTCCCTCAGATTACACAGATCCACAAAGAATTCGAAAACAAATCCAATTTTGATAAACTCCCATATCTACTGGGTGAAATTCCACAGTGTGCCATCACAGCAGCAAGATTTGTGACCTGTTGCCACAAGAAAAGGGCAACCAGTGAAGAACAAACACCACTGTAAATACAACCCATATTTATGTTTATTTATTTTAACTTGTGTGCTTTAACCATTTGTACATTGTTACAACACTGCATATATATAATATGACATTTGTAATGTCTTTATTGTTTTGAAACTTCTGTATGTGTAATGTTTACTGTTCATTTTTATTGTTTATTTGACTTTTGTATATTACCTACCTCACTTGCTTTGGCAATGTTAACACATGTTTCCCATGCCAATAAAGCCCCTTGAATTGATTGAATTGAATTGAATTGAGAGAGAGAGAGACAGAGAGAGAGAGAGGAGAGAGAGACAGAGAGAGAGAGAGAGAGAGAGAGAGAGAGAGAGAGAGAGAGAGAGAGAGAGAGAGAGAGAGAGAGAGGAGAGAGAGAGAGAGAGAGAGAGAGAGAGAGAGAGAGAGAGAGAGAGAGAGAGAGAGAGAGAGAGGAGAGAGAGAGAGAGAGAGAGAGAGAGAGAGAGGGGGGAGAGAGAGAGAGAGAGAGAGAGAGAGAGAGAGAGAGAGAGAGAGAGAGAGAGAGAGAGAGAGAAAATATATATACAGTGTGTGCAAATGTAGTAAGGTCAGGGAGGTAAGGCAATAAATAGGCCATTGTGGCGAAGTAATTACAATATAGCAATTAAACACTGGAGTGATAGATGTGCAGATGATGATGTGCAAGTAGAGATACTGGGGTGCAGAAGAGTAACAATATGGGGATGAGGTAGTTGGGTGGGCTGTTTACAGATGGGCTGTGTACAGGTACCGTGATCGTTAAGCTGCTCTGACAGCTGATGCTTAAAGTTATGTCCCGCCCCCCATTTCTAAAACCATAGTTACGGCCCTGCTCTACTGTCTCTACTGTCTCTATTGTCTCTGTTGTCTCTATTGTCTCTATTGTCTCTACTCTCTCTATTGTCTCTACTGTCTCTACTGTCTCTACTGTCTCTACTGTCTCTATTGTCTCTACTGTCTCTACTGTCTCTATTGTCTCTACTGTCTCTACTGTCTCTACTGTCTCTATTGTCTCTATTGTCTCTATTGTCTCTACTGTCTCTATTGTCTCTACTGTCTCTACTGTCTCTATTGTCTCTACTGTCTCTACTGTCTCTACTGTCTCTACTGTCTCTATTGTCTCTACTGTCTCTATTGTCTCTATTGTCTCTACTGTCTCTATTGTCTCTACTGTCTCTACTGTCTCTATTGTCTCTACTGTCTCTACTGTCTCTACTGTCTCTACTGTCTCTATTGTCTCTACTGTCTCTACTGTCTCTACTGTCTCTACTGTCTCTACTGTCTCTATTGTCTCTATTGTCTCTACTGTCTCTACTGTCTCTACTGTCTCTACTGTCTCTACTGTCTATATTGTCTCTATTGTCTCTACTGTCTCTACTGTCTATATTGTCTCTACTGTCTCTACTGTCTCTATTGTCTCTACTGTCTCTACTGTCTCTACTGTCTATATTGTCTCTACTGTCTCTACTGGCTCTATTGTCTCTATTGTCTCTATTGTCTCTACTGTCTCTACTGTCTCTACTGTCTATATTGTCTCTACTGTCTCTACTGTCTCTACTGTCTCTACTGTCTCTACTGTCTCTACTGTCTATATTGTCTCTATTGTCTCTATAGTCTCTACTGTCTCTATTGTCTCTACTGTCTCTATTGTCTCTACTGTCTCTACTGTCTCTATTGTCTCTACTGTCTCTATTGTCTCTATTGTCTCTACTGTCTCTACTGTCTCTATTGTCTCTACTGTCTCTATTGTCTCTACTGTCTCTATTGTCTCTACTGTCTCTATTGTCTCTATTGTCTCTACTGTCTCTACTGTCTCTACTGTCTCTACTGTCTCTACTGTCTCTACTGTCTCTACTGTCTCTACTGTCTCTACTGTCCTGGAAATCTACAGTTAATTAAAGTCATCAATCAAAGGAATCAAGATGAGTCGTTCGGACACTTAAAATATTTTCACTAATCTCTGATGTGAGACCTATGGCTGTGATCTCACTTCCTAAAACCCCCTCTACACACACACACACACACACACACACACACACACACACACACACACACACACACACACACACACACACACACACACACACACCTACACACAGCCTCACCCCAGTGACAACAGCTGGAGAGTGCACCCCTGCTGTGTAAGTGTGTAATTTGTGAGGCGAGAACAGATCAAAAATGACCTTGACAAGGACATCAACACCAGACCAATGGAAAGACATGGACACCAGACCGATGGAAAGACATGGACACCAGACCGATGGAAAGACATGGACACCAGACCAATGGAAAGACATGGACACCAGACCAATGGGAAGACGTGGACACCAGACCAATGGAAAGACATGGACACCAGACCAATGGGAAGACATGGACACCAGACCAATGGGAAGACATGGACACCAGACCAATGGAAAGACAAGGACACCAGACCAATGGAAAGACATGGACACCAGACCAATGGAAAGACATGGACACCAGACCAATGGAAAGACATGGACACCAGACCAATGGAAGGACATGGACACCAGACCAATGGAAAGACATGGACACCAGACCAATGGAAAGACATGGACACCAGACCAATGGAAAGACATGGACACCAGACCGATGGAAAGACATGGACACCAGACCAATGGAAAGACATGGACACCAGACCAATGGGAAGACGTGGACACCAGACCAATGGAAAGACATGGACACCAGACCAATGGGAAGACATGGACACCAGACCAATGGGAAGACATGGACACCAGACCGATGGAAAGACATGGACACCAGACCGATGGAAAGACACGGACACCAGACCAATGGAAAGACGTGGACACCAGACCAATGGAAAGACATGGACACCAGACCGATGGAAAGACATGGACACCAGACCAATGGGAAGACATGGACACCAGACCAATGGAAAGACAAGGACACCAGACCAATGGAAAGACATGGACACCAGACCAATGGAAGGACATGGACACCAGACCAATGGAAAGACATGGACACCAGACCAATGGAAAGACGTGGACACCAGACCGATGGAAAGACGTGGACACCAGACCGATGGAAAGACATGGACACCAGACCAATGGAAAGACATGGACACCAGACCAATGGAAAGACATGGACACCAGACCAATGGAAAGACATGGACACCAGACCAATGGAAAGACATGGACACCAGACCAATGGAAAGACATGGACACCAGACCAATGGAAAGACATGGACACCAGACCGATGGAAAGACATGGACACCAGACCGATGGAAAGACATGGACACCAGACCAATGGAAAGACATGGACACCAGACCAATGGGAAGACGTGGACACCAGACCAATGGAAAGACATGGACACCAGACCAATGGAAAGACATGGACACCAGACCAATGGAAAGACATGGACACCAGACCAATGGAAAGACATGGACACCAGACCAATGGAAAGACGTGGACACCAGACCGATGGAAAGACGTGGACACCAGACCGATGGAAAGACATGGACACCAGACCAATGGAAAGACATGGACACCAGACCAATGGAAAGACATGGACACCAGACCAATGGAAAGACATGGACACCAGACCAATGGAAAGACATGGACACCAGACCAATGGAAAGACATGGACACCAGACCAATGGAAAGACATGGACACCAGACCAATGGAAAGACATGGACACCAGACCAATGGAAAGACATGGACACCTGACCAATGGAAAGACATGGACACCAGACCAATGGAAAGAGCAAAGTAACTATGGGATGTAACCTAACCATTAAGACATGGTATACAGATCTCTGGTCTGAGGACAAGCAGAGAGCTTCACTCACAGACTAAAGAAGAACATTAAGAAAATGTACCACATCTCTCTCTCTCTCCCCCTCTCCCTCTCTCTCTCTCTCTGTCTCTCTCTCTCTCTCTCTCTCTCTCTGTTTCTCTCTCTGTCTCCCTCTCTCTCTCTCTCTCTCTCTCTCTCTCTCTCTCTCTCTCTCTCTCTCTCTCTCTCTCTCTCTCTCTCTCTCTCTCTCTCTCTCTCTCTCTCTCTCTCTCTCTCTCTGTCTCCCTCTCTCTACCTCGCTCTCTTTCTCTCTCTGTCTCTCTCTCTCCATCCCTCCCACTCTCCCTCTCTCTCTCTCTCTCTCTCTCTCTCTCCCTCTCTCTCTCTCTCTCTCTCTCTCTTGTTCTCTCTCACTCTCTCTAACTGTGTCCTGTCGCATGCCTTTCACCCATCACTCAGGACGACCTTGCTAATAGAAAACAAATTAAATCCCATTCATTATGCAGTTCTCT